>NW_027494474.1:0-286031 GCF_021521415.1 Bidens hawaiensis | reverse complement strand
AAAAATATGATCTGTGGTGTTTGTTGAACAATAACCAATGTCAACAACTTGGAATATTATTCATTAATTTGAATAAAAAATAACTTTACCTTGCATTTGCCTTCAGCCATTTTTATAAGCATGTTTCTTCGCTCACTAGTGCTGTTCGTGGCATCAAATATTCCAACCTACATAATACAAAAACATTTTTACCATCCAAAATAGAGATGGCGATTTTGGCTATGGCTGTAAATGAGCCCGGCATTTACAAACCGAGCTCAGCCGGCTCAGCTCGTTTATCTTAACGAGCGGAAATGTTGCGCTTGGGCTTGGCTCGTCAAAAGCTTGAGCCAGCTCGTGGCTTGTCGAGCCGGCTCGTTTATTTTTAAAAATTATATTTTTATACATATTGATATATATAAAACTAAAGATAATATTTGTAACATACATATAATGCAGGATTTGAAAACTAAATAAATCATAATTTAAATATAAATACACACACACACATATTTGGGCTTTCCTTCTGAACGAGCCAAACAAGAGTTAAAAATATTAGAGCTTACATATATATACACACGCACACGCTTGGCTTTAATTTAATCGAGCCACAAGCCCAGCGGACCTTGGCTCAGGCTGGGCTAGGCTCAGCTTGTTTATAAACGAACCACTTTCGAGCGAGCAGCGAGCTTTTGGAACAACCCAAATTTTGATCCATTACTTATAAATGGGTTGAATATGGGCTGTGTTTTATCTCAAACAGGTTAAATCATAAAGTTGAAAGTTGCCCAAAGTCCAATTTATTCAATAATTTGTAAAAAAAAAATAATACTGTTTTCATCGTACTAGTTATTTGTAAAAAAAAATTGGCAAAAGCGTTTGTGGATCACCACAGCCCAATCCAGCCCAGCCCGCTTTGACACATTGATCTTGCCACCTGTCATCTTGAACAACAAAGGTGTGAAACACCATAATATAGGACTTACTTGGCCACCTTCTTCCATCCAAGCTGTCATGTCATCCATTGCCAAAGCTGCTACCTAATGCCAATTAATTTATCAAAATATTAACGCAAAAATATATTAACTTCGTAAAAGAATGTTACATTATCAAGTGAATGAATCTTAATTGTTATTTGTAGCTCTTTTTGCAGTCAAATCAAGAATCATAAATACTTGTGTTATAAAGATTGATACTTTAAGTAGAAACTGAACAAACGGAATTCGACACAATTAGAATTTAAATGTTTTCCAAATAACATTCAATAAACAAAAATGTCAATACATGAATTAATACTAAAAATTAAAAATTTTTGTCGACATTCACCTCGTTTCGGGCTTCCATGCCTTCTGGATTATCACCCCGAAAAAAATCAGCACTCTGCATAAAACAATTTCAATCAAACAAGTTTAACACCAGACTAATAATGAAAAAATAATAAATATTTGATAAAAAATCAATGCAAAATCAAACATACCTGGTTAGTTCCATGCTTGAGCCGTCGATACTGTTACGTCATAAAAAACAATCAGCATTATCCACATGGTTTGTATTAACAGTGAATAACTTATATATAATATTGAAATAATGAAAAAGCACTCACCTTGCCAACATTGAAGTGTTTTGTGTCGTGACCTAACCAACGAAGATACCGCGTAAGTTTAGCAGCAGTAAACGTTTTGCCACGAGCGGGCAACCCAACCTACCAAATATAATCAAAATTTAAATAAAAATTAAAGAAAGTTTCGACCCGTTTACGTATGCATGGGTCAATTCGGGTTATGTTTTATCCATAACGGGTCAAACCAGGTAACATTACCAAAACAATTGCCAGATGCATATCTTCTTTCGGTCCAAGCATTTGATCAGCAACAGCTGCAGCTGCAACCGCCCCAGCAGCCGCTGGCATCTTCTGTTAATGATAATAAATAATAGTAATAATATTAGAATTTAAAACAAAATTATAAGTGCAACACCACCATATTACAAATACTAATGCTTTTCATTCTTTTTAGTTTTTACAAACCTTTGCTCCTGAATCAGGTTTACCACCAGTGGTCAAAGTATGTGCACTTGCTGATTTGACCAACCGAGGTGACCCGACACCTCGATCCACATAAAGTCCTCTGTAACTATCTTGTTTTTGTAACGACGAGAATGTACCGACAGATTTTGATTCAACCATGCCAGGTGGATGAAATAGCTTAGGTGGGTCCGGGATAACGACTTCCATTTCCTATTTACAATAAATGATAAAATAATATTAACAATTAGCTATTCTAGTTTCAAATTTCCAAATAACAATAATAATTTTTAGTGGACATTATTAGGATATGATTTGTATAACAAAGCAATTACCATTATGGTTAGAGGGCGATCATTAGAAACACTTGTTCGATCATTAGAAACACCAGGATGCTCATTAGAAACACCTGTATGTGTATCTTTGGTTGACACGTCAGCAATGGAAAACACACCGCCACGTTTTAAAGATCTTGGAGTCTCGGTTAAGTTAGCAGCATAGACCGTGGTAGTTGGGGGGGGCCGGAACTAAATATTGTTCCAGATCAAGGTCCAAGCTGGTTGAAGAGCCATTCTGGATATAAAAATTTCAAGAATTTAAAAAAGCAATTATTAAAATTTTCATTTTCTTGGCAACGGGTTAAAACGAGTTGACATGGGCTGAAACGGCCAGTAAGGATTGGGTGGACCAGCAAACAGTTTTTTATATAACACAATCTTTGTGTTAGTCATAACTCATAATTACAAAAATAGCATAACCTTTTCAACCCTATTTCGACCAAAAATTGAACCGTTTACGAGTAAATGGGAAAAAAAATCTTGGCAAGATAGGCGAGTTGGTGACGGGTCAAAACGGGTTGTAGTTGACATGGGCATAAACGGGCTAGTTAGGGTCGAGTTAACCAGCAAAGAGTTTTTTTTTGTCCCTTATTATATTACAAGATTTATGTTTTAGACATAATTACAAACACAATATTACTGTTTAACCCTATTTCAACAAAAAATCTATCTTCTATGACTAAATGGGTCAAAATGCCACCTTTATCTTAAAAAATGAATAAAAATTTGAGAAAAGAAGTACCTCGGCACCCTCTGGCAATGAATTTATGCTGACATCAGGAATCCCGCGAACAGTTGAGGGTTCAAGATTTTCTTGATAAGCTCTCCAACTAGCAGCAAGATCAAACGGTGAAACCCTATTGGCCTTGATGAACACTTGATATTCAAGAATCTCATCTGCATTAAACTTAAAAACCACCAATCGTGCGACCCCTTGTAAGGTACCACCCATGAACTGTCTGTTCGGGCCATCTTCTTCTATGCATGGTACATTGCTGTATTTGGGCTTCAATAAGAACTTGAAGTCCAAGGTTTCTAAAAATAACAGACAAAATGGTTAATGGAGTAAGATACTGCTAGTGCATTTGCTTTGACTTTGAAGCCAACCCTTTTACAAGCATAAATTTGAAAGAAACAAAGAACATAAATTACCATGATTAGGCGGGACAACAAAACTTAATTCCCACATTGAGGTTGACTCGCGTTCCATTGGAAGCTAAAAAATCAAGGAAACTGTCAACATTAAATCATGAGCATAAAATAAATATATTTCACAGGAAGCTAGAAACAACATTTATGACCGTTAATAGGTTCCCTGGAAACTAGAGACAAGTAACTTATGAAGATAAGAAACATGAACAATGAGAAAGACTATAAAATTGTTACAATATACAAACAAATTATCATAATTAGGAACATGGGTATTGAAAAAGATTATATAACAGGGTGGGTTTTATCTTTCAAGAAAACTAAAGCCCACAAACTATAAGTTACATTGAAGCTAAAGCAAAAACCATGATAAATTGATCAAATGAAATGAAATTACAGCTTTAGATGTATCCCAAGAACCAACAAGAGGGACAGAGCCATAGACATGAGGAACAAGGTCTCCTTTCATCTTGTAATTCTCCATCTTCAGAGAGACATAGAGTTGACCACCACCGCCATGGTCGTCTTTCTCTTCTGCACTGCCATGAGAGCTGCTGTCAAGATTCCTTGAGGAACCAGTACCCATTGTTAATTTGTGGTTTCAGTAAAATTGGAAGAGAACCCACATGGGTTTTGTTGAGATTATTATTATTATTAAACAAGAAACAAGAGTGGTGTGTTGTTAACGTTAAGATTGAAATTGTGAGATGGAGGTTTTGATAAGAGTGGTGAGTGAATGGTGGTGTTTGGGGTTGGATTGGAGAGTTGGGTTTTTAGATGTGGGGTCCAGGGGTTTACAGGTGGCGTGACGCGGCGCCAGCCCGCAGCATGGGTTAGTCGACGTGGTATTGTAGGGTGGTCAGGTCTAGTCATGGCCATTTCTTCTTCTTGAGTTAATCTTGTTAACCTTAAAAGTGTTGGGTTAGTAGACGTCTAGCATTTTTTGAGTTGCACTCAAGCTAGATTTAAGCTGTAACATGTAAATAACTCACTAGAGGGGACCTAAAGCTAGAGCTCTCTAAACACCTGTTGGATCCTATTCCGGCTAAATCGGGGAAGGCTCCTAACTTATCACGAGAATGGGATCAAGTGTGTGAAAGTAAAAGTGAAAGTGAGAGTGTATATTGTTTATTATCTTCATTCTTTTGTGAATGAGTTATACAAACAATCATTCTTCTTATTTACAGGACAAGTTAGATATACACAAGATCCTAAGGTTCATGACTTCCGGCTCGGTCTCTTAGTCCGATCTTCTTTCCTCCGGGCATTGTCTTCTTTGGAGATCTTTACCTCTTGATCGCTACCTCATATCCCGGGTCACACGCTCCTCAGGCCACCCACCGGATTGGTCATGTTGCACGAGTTTCCCTCTAATCTACTTTCCCTCCACTCCACATTCTAGAACTATTTGTGCCTTTGGGCTTTCCTGAGTTGGGCCTTGCTTAGGTTATTGGGCTTGGGGCATGCCCATGAGCCCGTCTCATGGGTAGGCTCTTCAAGTCCCCCCAGTCTATTGTTCTCGTTATTTATGACGAGGATAATAGACTTATCATGTATTCTCGTTCTTAGTTAGGCTTGTATTCTTATCTTGTATTCTTGTTATTTATCCGTGGACTCTTGTTCTTCTTTTGGCCCGCTTAGTTAGGCTTTTACTTCCTTTTGGCCCCATTGCTTGATCCGGCCCATCTTTTCCTCCTTTTGAATTTTGACGGATTCTCTTCCCCAGGTAATAATTAACCACCCCCCTTGTCATTTCACCATTATTGATCTTCTCTCTTCTTCCCTTTTCTTCCAAAAGTTCCGACGATTTCCTTCCTCATTCAGGTTTGTTCTTCTCCTTCCTTTGTTACATTATGAGTCGTGACGGTCGATCGATCATTACTTCGGCCATGTCTTCTGTCAGAATGGCTACCCTGTGTTCGACTTACCAAATCCCCTTGTCTCTATCTCCCACCCTTCCCGGGCCGGATGACACAGCCTGCAGTCGTCCCGGGTTTATCGCTCTTTATGCTAAAAACCTTGAGTTTGCCAACATCCGTTACCCTTTAACTGAATTTCAGTTAGCTTTGCTGAAACACAACCGATTATGTTTTTCCCAGGTCCACCCCTTATAGTTTCTTCGTGTTACTCACTTTGAGGTTGCTTGCCGGGCCTTTGGTGGGGATCCTTCCGTTACTTTGTTCTGTCGGTTTTATCGCTTGAAAGCCGACGGCGACTGGTTTACTTTCGAACGACGGGCGAGCGGTAAGCATCCTCCTTGCACTTCCTACATTCCCTCAGGGTTTTACCCTCGTGAATGGAAAAACGATTTTTTCTTTGTATCTTCTTTTTTTGCCCCTGGCCTCACGCGTCGTCATGTTGGTTCTCATATTGATGATCCCGCTCCCGGTTTTCCTACCGTTCATGATTCACTTTATAAATTGTTGATTAAAAACCCAACTGAAGCTGCCACCTACCCTGAGCCCCTGCTATACATGACTGGACTGAGCAACATTTGGCCGGACCCGTTGACACGTCTTGCTATGTTTGACAGGGACCGAGGTTGGTGACCCCTGACTTCTGCCAATTGTATTAAATACTTTGCTCCATTCTTGATTTTTCTTTTGTTGTTGTTTTGCAGAGATGGATTTGATGGAGATTCTTCAGAAACGTCATGTGAAAGGCGCTGAGTTTGTTACTCTTCTGGTGTCTGTAGGTGTCCCTACCCCGGTTACTCGTACCGGCGATGCCTCTTCTGACTCCGAAGCCCCTGGCTTCTCATCTGTGGCCGCTTCGGATTCTTTGAAACACAAGAACGTTGCTTCTGAACTTTTTGACTCGTCCCTGAAGAGTCGCCTTCGTAACTCCAAACGCTCTTATCTAGGTTCCACTGGACAGGGCTCTTCTTCTGCCTCTGAAATTGTTGATGTTGACGACGAATTTTCCTTCAAGGTGTCTGATCCGATTCCCGACTCCATTGTTACTCCTGCTTTTGATAGTGAAAATCCTGGTGCTGCTGAGGTTGACCCCAAAGGTAAAGCTCCCCTCGCTCCCGAGGGTTCCTCGAATCCTGTCTTTGGTAACCTTCCTTCCCCTGACCTTTTCGTACCAAAATGGTCTTTGACTGTGGAATCCTCTGTTAATACTCCCCAACTTGCACATGAGTTCTTGACATGCGCTGTTCCCCCTATGGACTATGCTCATGTGCAAACCATGGCACCCGATGTCCTGGTTGGAGAGTTTGGTACATACTTGTATCGTACCTTGGTGTTGGGTTCCTCCCTTCGTCAAGGGTTTGTGGATGTCAAGGTTGCTCATGAAAATTGTCGGGAGGAAATTGTTGGTTTGAAGAAGTCTGTTGATGGCAACACTCGACGGGTTGGGGAGATGCGCAAAAGAATTAATATTGCTGAGGAGTTTGTCACACCCGGCCCTGAGCGGCGGAAACAGCCGGGCGCGCGCGAGTGGGGATTGATAATTAAGCACGGGCCATTGCAAACATTCAAAGATTTTCATTGCGCATGAAAAGTTTAATATAAATACATTACATTGTTTAAAAATTTCATAAAAACATCCAAGTATAAAAACTGTTGAAGATTTCCACGCCATATCCCCTTGCGCGGCGGGAACAACCACGCGCATCGAAGGGATAGAACTAAAATCTTCCAAAAAGCTAGTTTTAGATGTTCAGCGTGAGGTGCTCTAAGTGTGACTCCATGCGCTACCTAGTTATCTCCTGAAAGACACGTAAAAACATTCGAATCAGTATAAACTGAGTGAGTTCACAAGTTTTAGTAACTTGATAAATCGTATTGCATCATAATCTTGATACAAATCATTCTGAAACATAATTCTGATATCATCATTAAAACACATGCTTGGTAAAACATAGTTCTATCAACATATTCTGATAAAATCGTTCCGCGGTTTACGCGCGAACATTTCTGGGAACTGTGCTCGTCTGTGCAAAGTGGCGCTGCCACTACGAGCAAAAATAAGTAATACCGTCCCGCGGATTACGCGCGAACGTTTCAGGAAAAAAACCGTGCTCGTCTATGCAAAGAGGCGCTGCCCCTACGAGCTAATCAATAATTCCGTCCCGCGGGTTACGCGCGGACGTTGTGCCGGAAAACAAGGCGCTCGTCTACGCAAAGAGGCGCGACCCCTACGAGCGGGCTCAAACCCATAGTACTGCCCCATTACCATACTAGGCACTCGTCCATGCAAAGAGGTGCGACCCCTACGAGTGGGTGGATCAAACCAGCAGTCCCTACCCTTAGAGTTCCAATGGTAAAGTGATCACTTACTCGAGTTCTAGCGCACATACATCGAAAACCTTAGATAACCGTTCGCATTGCTCATCATGAAATATAATTTAAACACATAATCGCTTGCATAGCTTGTAAGTATACCATGATAAAATATTATTTAAGTACGTGTCCCTCACCCCGAAAACAGTTTAAAAATAGTGAAAACAGTGAAAATAGGGGCTGTGAGACTCACCTGTGGTTCTTGTTAAGGGATTAAATCGAGATTCGGGTTTTCTTGGTGTTGGCCTCGGAATTGAAGGTCTAGAATACGATTAAATAACAAGTATATATATTAAGATCAAGAAATAGGAGAATATAAGGGTTGGAAAGTAGATCTCAAGGTTATATTCTCGGCTTACCTAGTAACAGGATCGGAAATGAAAACAACGGATGCTTGGGAGAGGATTAGTGCAAGTTTGCAGTTCTTTGAAGTGTGTTTTGGGTGATAATTTAGGTTACATATTTATAGGCAAACTCAAGGGAACACAATCCCTTGCTTTAGGGGATTGTAATCTTTTCATATCTAGGGGTAATGATGATAAAGTATGGAAATTATTATTATTTATTTAAAAGTGGAGTAGTGGATAAAAGATTTTGATTTGATTTGGTCAGGACATGCAGGTCTGGGGTTGGTGAGAATAGGGTGGCTGACAGTTGACTTTTCGTGTTACAGTGCTTTTTCAGGTACTTTTGTTAGCGTACAGTAAAAAGTGAAAAATCTCTGAAACACGCTATTGTTTCCTTTTGGGCGGGAGTAATTTCCTTACGTCTGGAGAATAGACTAAGTGTTCTGCGCGTATCACTTGGTGCGCATAGCTTTCTGCGTGAAGGACATTTCTTTGCTGCGGGTAGGCACGTAACCTTCTCGCAGTTAGGGACATTGAGTTTCATTTGTAGATTCTCCAGGTGGTCTTGGTATTTCAACATAGTGATCAGTTATGTTGAAGTCAATTCCATCTTGGAGCTTCAGACAAACTAGCTCTCAATGTTCCCGCCATGCGGGGAGGTTAGTTCCCTTCCGCACGCGCATAAACGATTTAGGATGCACCCGCCTTAGCATCATGCGGGATGGTCAGCCCATTAGACAACATAACGTTAAGGTACATAAAACCAATACGCTCGCGCAGGGCGCACATAATATGCCCGCGCTGATTAACATGGCGCGCTCGCGCAGGGCGCACATAACAAATGCACGCGCTGACTAACATGGCGCGCTCGCGCAGGGCGCATATAACATAATTACCTAATATTTAGGTTGATTACTTGGTTTAAGGGATTGGGAATTTACCGGGTGTCACATTCTCCCCCTGTTAAGCGAATTTCGTCCCGAAATTTAGGAGACGTTGCTGGCAGAAGCCATGTTCTGAAAGAGGTGTGGGTATTTCTGGCGCATCTGGTCTTCTCTTTCCCAAGTGAATTCAGGCCCACGCCTCGAGTTCCATTGAACCTTTACTAACTTGATTCTGCTTCTGCGTAACTTTTGTTCTTTCCAATCGGTTACTGCTATCGGTTCTTCTACGAAGTGCAGCTGTTTGTCGATGTGAATCTCTTCCAACGGCAAAATCAACGTTTCGTCAGATAAACACTTTTTGAGGTTGGACACATGAAACGTATCATGAACTCCACTGAGTTCGGCGGGTAAACGGAGTTTATAAGCAACCGGACCGATCCTTTCCAGGATCTCAAATGGTCCAATGTAGCGCGGATTCAACTTTCCTCGCTTGCCGAAACGGGGGACTCCTTTCCATGGAGAGACTTTCAAAAGTACTCTATCCCCTACCTGAAACTCCAATGGTTTCCTTCGCACATCTGCGTAGCTCTTCTGTCTATCGCGCGCTGTCTTAAGGCGATCCCTTATCTGAAAAATCTTGTCTGTTGTTTCTTGGATCAATTCTGGACCAGTCATTTGCTTGTCACCCACTTCAGCCCAGCACAGTGGGGATCTACACTTGCGCCCATACAAGGCTTCGAACGGCGCAGCCTTGATGCTTGTGTGATAACTGTTGTTGTAAGAAAATTCAACCAATGGGAGATGAGTATCCCAGCTACCACCGAAATCGATTGCGCACGCGCGTAGCATGTCTTCCAATGTCTGGATTGTTCGCTCGCTTTGCCCATCCGTTTGGGGATGATATGCCGTACTCATGTCAAGACGAGTACCTAAAGCCCCTTGTAACGATCTCCAAAACCTTGATGTGAACCGACTATCTCTATCAGAAATGATGGACACTGGGACTCCATGTTTTGAAACTACTTCTCGAATATACAATCGGGCTAACTTTTCCATCTTATCGGTTTCCTTGATCGGCAGGAAGTGTGCTGACTTAGTTAGCCGATCCACAATAACCCAGATCGTGTCGTAACCCCCAGGTGTCCTTGGCAGTTTGGTGATGAAGTCCATAGAGATTTGTTCCCACTTCCACATGGGAATTTCTGGCTGTTGAAGCAACCCTGATGGTTTCTGGTATTCAGCCTTTACCTTCGAACACGTCAGGCATTTACTGACATACGTCGCGATGGAGCCTTTAAGATTGGGCCACCAATACAGTGTTTTAACATCTTGGTACATCTTGTCTGCGCCAGGATGTACGGAGTACCTTGTCTTGTGAGCTTCGTTTAATACTTGCTCGCGCAGTCCTCCCTTGAGAGGGACCCATATGCGGTTAGCGAAATATAGATTGCCGTTCTCTTTAAGTTCCAAACTCTTAATCATACCCCCAAGGCATTCGTTTTTAACAAACTCTGGTTTCAAGGCTTCTTGTTGAGCGTCTCGGATGCGGGTAGAGAGATCTGCGTGAATGGTCAACCTTAGAGCCTTGACTCGTAGCGTTTTTATTCGCTCCTTCCTACTTAGCGCGTCTGCTACCACATTCGCCTTTCCAGGGTGGTACTTAATTTCACAATCATAATCATTCAACAACTCCACCCATCTTCGTTGCCTCATGTTTAAATCTTTCTGATCAAATATATGTTGAAGGCTCTTGTGATCCGTAAAGATTATACACTTTGTACCATAGAGGTAATGGCGCCAAATCTTTAGCGCGAAGACAACCGCTCCAAGTTCCAGATCATGCGTTGTGTAGTTCTTTTCATTGGTCTTGAGTTGGCGTGAGGCATACGCTATGACTTTGTCTCGCTGCATAAGGACACATCCAAGTCCCTGATATGAAGCGTCGCAGTAAACAACGATGTCATCCATCCCCTCGGGCAAAGACAAAATTGGCGCACTACATAACTTCTGTTTTAACGTTTGAAATGCTGTTTCCTGACTTTCGCCCCAAACAAACTTCTTGTCTTTCTGAGTTAGCGCGGTCAGTGGTAGAGCTATCTTGGAGAAGTTCTCAATGAAGCGTCGATAGTAGCCAGCTAGTCCTAGGAATTGCCTCACCTCAGTTGGGGTTTTTGGCGCTTCCCAGTTTTCGATGGCCTTGACTTTGGAAGGATTAACGTGTATTCCTTTCTCGTTTACAACGTGACCGAGAAAATGAACTTCTCTAAGCCAAAACTCGCACTTGGAAAACTTCGCATACAATTTTTCTTTCCTCAACAATTCCAAAATCAATCTCAGGTGTTGCTCATGCTCGGCCTTGGTCCGAGAGTAAATCAGAATATCATCTATAAACACAATCACAAACTTGTCCAAGTATGGTTTGCATACGCGGTTCATCAGATCCATGAATACAGCCGGCGCATTAGTTAGCCCGAAAGGCATCACTAAGAACTCATAATGGCCGTATCTAGTTCGGAAGGCTGTTTTCGGCACATCTTCCTCATGGACCCTAAGTTGGTGGTATCCTGACCGTAGATCTATCTTCGAATAATAACTGGATCCCTGCAACTGGTCAAATAAGTCGTCAATCCTCGGTAAGGGGTACCGATTTTTGACTGTCAGCTTGTTCAGTTCCCTGTAGTCAATACACATTCTGAACGAACCATCCTTCTTCTTAACAAACAGTACTGGAGCTCCCCAAGGTGAAAAGCTTGGGCGTATGAAACCCTTATCCAATAGTTCCTGTAACTGATTGGATAGCTCTTGCATCTCAGATGGAGCTAATCGATAAGGCGCTCGAGCTACTGGCGCAGCTCCTGGGACCAAATCAATACGAAACTCGACTTGTCGCGGCGGCGGTAATCCGGGCAAATCTTCAGGAAAAACTTCTGGAAATTCGCGCACTACTGGTAAGTCTTCAATTCTTCGCTCACCTCCTTTCTTCTCTACGACATGCGCCAGGAAGGCGTAGCACCCTTTCCTTAGGCACTTACGCGCCTTTAGGCACGAAATCAGTTTCGTCGCAACTCCCCTTCTTTCCCCTTGAATTACCAAGGTTTCTCCGTTCAACAGTGGGATCCGAACCTGCTTCTCATGGCAAATAACTCCCGCGTGGTTCTCGACTAACCAATCCATACCTACCACAATGTCAAAACTTCCCAAGTCTATTGGCAACAAATTAATATTGAACCCGTGACCTCCCATGACTATTACACATTGTTCAGTTCTTTCGTTCGCGCATAACTGCCTACCATTGGCTAGTTCTATAGTATAAGGCGTGTCTAGCCTACTGGTTGCTAGGCCTAGGGAGTCTTTAAACTCAGCGGATATAAAACTTAGGTCAGCGCCAGTATCAAATAAGACAGATGCAAAATGTCCGTTAAGCAAAAACGTACCGGTTACCACATTCGGCTCTTCTTTAGCTTCGCCTGCGCCGATCACAAAAGCTCTCCCGCGAGCTTGGTTCCCCTTTTGCGGGCAATCCCGACTAAAATGCCCTGGCTTCCCGCATGCGTAGCAGTTGTCGCTTGCTCCAGCTTCTCTGACACGGCAATTCATCGTCTTGTGCCCTGGTCTGCCACATTTGGCGCATTCGATTCTTGCGCATTCACCCTCGTGGTGATACTTGCATTTGTTGCACCATGGGCGAGGCCCGCTGTATCCTTTTCGTGGTGGCTCCGCGGCCTGAATCGCGTAAGTCCTTGCGCTCTCCTGCTTCTTGAACGGTGGCTGCTTGGAGTCGGACCCTCGGTGGTGAGAGTTCCATTTCCTCTTGGGATCAGAGGTTCGCTGCTCGATTCCGCGCGTAGTTAACATACCCGCACGGACCGTATCCCTTGTAAGGGTGATGGCCCGCGCTACCGCCTCATCAAAAGTTGGAGGCGCTGCGGCATTGAGCGGAACCCTAACAACAGGAGGTAACCCAAAAATATACCTCTCGATCTTCTTTTCCTCCGTGTTTGCCATGTCGAGCACCAACTGGCAAAGCTCGTTGAACCGGTTGTTGTAGGCGTCGATATCCGTTCCTACCATGGTGTGGTTCCAGAATTCCTGTTGTAGACTCTGGATTTCTGCGCGAGAGCAGAACTTTCTCATCATCATTTCCTTCAGTTCCTCCCAGGTCTTGTGGAGAGCAACTTCTCGCCCCAATGTTTTCGTTTGAAGCTTCCACCAAGACGAAGCTGCTTCTTGGAACATGCAGGTCGCGTAAAGGACCTTCTGGTTCTCACTACATCCGCTAATGGAGAGAACTGTCTCCATCTTGTCAATCCAGTTGTAGAGCCCAATGGCCCCTTCGGTACCCTTGAATGGCCAAGGCTTACAGGCCATGAATGTCTTGTAGGAGCATCCTTTGTCCAAGGCTCCTGACTCGGGTTCTGGGGTCTCATTCTGACGACCCTGACTTGATTCGGCCTTGCTGGCCTCATGTGTTGCGATTGCTTGCGCGATTATTTCCGCGAGTTCCTCGGGTGTCATGGTAATTCCTTTGGCTTTCGTTGGAGGCATTCTCGCTTTAAAAGAGAATGAAAATATATCAAACTTAGCGCATGTACTCTGAGCACATAATGTTATCATTATTTACTAGACACTGTGTGACCCATGTTCCTAAGTGTGTGTATAGTTTCTTTTGAAAATATTTTCTTTGAAAAATATTTCATGCGATTCCCCAACGGTTATAGTCTAGGTTAAAACTTCTTTTCCTAGTTCGCTATAACCAGTGCTCTGATACCAATCTGTCACACCCGGCCCTGAGCGGCGGAAACAGCCGGGCGCGCGCGAGTGGGGATTGATAATTAAGCACGGGCCATTGCAAACATTCAAAGATTTTCATTACGCATGAAAAGTTTAATATAAATACATTACATTGTTTAAAAATTTCATAAAAACATCCAAGTATAAAAACTGTTGAAGATTTCCACGCCATATCCCCTTGCGCGGCGGGAACAACCACGCGCATCGAAGGGATAGAACTAAAATCTTCCAAAAAGCTAGTTTTAGATGTTCAGCGTGAGGTGCTCTAAGTGTGACTCCATGCGCTACCTAGTTATCTCCTGAAAGACACGTAAAAACATTCGAATCAGTATAAACTGAGTGAGTTCACAAGTTTTAGTAACTTGATAAATCGTATTGCATCATAATCTTGATACAAATCATTCTGAAACATAATTCTGATATCATCATTAAAACACATGCTTGGTAAAACATAGTTCTATCAACATATTCTGATAAAATCGTTCCGCGGTTTACGCGCGAACATTTCTGGGAACTGTGCTCGTCTGTGCAAAGTGGCGCTGCCACTACGAGCAAAAATAAGTAATACCGTCCCGCGGATTACGCGCGAACGTTTCAGGAAAAAAACCGTGCTCGTCTATGCAAAGAGGCGCTGCCCCTACGAGCTAATCAATAATTCCGTCCCGCGGGTTACGCGCGGACGTTGTGCCGGAAAACAAGGCGCTCGTCTACGCAAAGAGGCGCGACCCCTACGAGCGGGCTCAAACCCATAGTACTGCCCCATTACCATACTAGGCACTCGTCCATGCAAAGAGGTGCGACCCCTACGAGTGGGTGGATCAAACCAGCAGTCCCTACCCTTAGAGTTCCAATGGTAAAGTGATCACTTACTCGAGTTCTAGCGCACATACATCGAAAACCTTAGATAACCGTTCGCATTGCTCATCATGAAATATAATTTAAACACATAATCGCTTGCATAGCTTGTAAGTATACCATGATAAAATATTATTTAAGTACGTGTCCCTCACCCCGAAAACAGTTTAAAAATAGTGAAAACAGTGAAAATAGGGGCTGTGAGACTCACCTGTGGTTCTTGTTAAGGGATTAAATCGAGATTCGGGTTTTCTTGGTGTTGGCCTCGGAATTGAAGGTCTAGAATACGATTAAATAACAAGTATATATATTAAGATCAAGAAATAGGAGAATATAAGGGTTGGAAAGTAGATCTCAAGGTTATATTCTCGGCTTACCTAGTAACAGGATCGGAAATGAAAACAACGGATGCTTGGGAGAGGATTAGTGCAAGTTTGCAGTTCTTTGAAGTGTGTTTTGGGTGATAATTTAGGTTACATATTTATAGGCAAACTCAAGGGAACACAATCCCTTGCTTTAGGGGATTGTAATCTTTTCATATCTAGGGGTAATGATGATAAAGTATGGAAATTATTATTATTTATTTAAAAGTGGAGTAGTGGATAAAAGATTTTGATTTGATTTGGTCAGGACATGCAGGTCTGGGGTTGGTGAGAATAGGGTGGCTGACAGTTGACTTTTCGTGTTACAGTGCTTTTTCAGGTACTTTTGTTAGCGTACAGTAAAAAGTGGAAAATCTCTGAAACACGCTATTGTTTCCTTTTGGGCGGGAGTAATTTCCTTACGTCTGGAGAATAGACTAAGTGTTCTGCGCGTATCACTTGGTGCGCATAGCTTTCTGCGTGAAGGACATTTCTTTGCTGCGGGTAGGCACGTAACCTTCTCGCAGTTAGGGACATTGAGTTTCATTTGTAGATTCTCCAGGTGGTCTTGGTATTTCAACATAGTGATCAGTTATGTTGAAGTCAATTCCATCTTGGAGCTTCAGACAAACTAGCTCTCAATGTTCCCGCAATGCGGGGAGGTTAGTTCCCTTCCGCACGCGCATAAACGATTTAGGATGCACCCGCCTTAGCATCATGCGGGATGGTCAGCCCATTAGACAACATAACGTTAAGGTACATAAAACCAATACGCTCGCGCAGGGCGCACATAATATGCCCGCGCTGATTAACATGGCGCGCTCGCGCAGGGCGCACATAACAAATGCACGCGCTGACTAACATGGCGCGCTCGCGCAGGGCGCATATAACATAATTACCTAATATTTAGGTTGATTACTTGGTTTAAGGGATTGGGAATTTACCGGGTGTCACAGAGTTGAGTTTGGAGGTTCCTGGTTTAAAATCTGCATTGGGGTCTTCAGAGAAACGGGTGGCTGACCTTACTGCTGACCTTCAGCTTGCCCAACAGAAGGTTGCTGATCTTGATGCTGTTCGATCTTCACTCCTTGAAGCTCAGGCTAAAATTTCTCAGGTTTGTACCTCCCTTTATCATTCTTCTTATCTTTTCTATTTTTCTTATTTATATTCTGTGTCTTTGTTGAAGCTTGAAGAGAGCCCTGCTCTTGTAAGAATTCATGAGTTGGAGAATCTGCTTGAACGTGAACATGCTGACCATAAATTGGCTTTGGAACAACTTGGGGCTGCCAGCCATCAAGGAGAGCAGAAAGTTGAGGGCTTGTCAAAGGAGATTGAGTGGCTGAGGGGTGAGTTCTCGGTTGCAGGGGCTTGTTTTAAAGCATGAAGACGATCGAAAGTGGTTGGTTTCTACAGGTTTCCGGCAGGTGTACGATCGAGCTTTGGGCTGTAGGGAAACGTTGGAGGTTTGGGATAATTTAAATCGGGCTGTGTTTGCCTATGGCTTTCAACATGGACTCCGGGCAGGTTATGAGCACTCTTCCCATGGAATCCCTATTCAAGATGCTCCATCTTTCTCTCCTACTGCAGAGGCAGAAGCTCAAGAGGCATTTGTGGCCTTAACTTCCTATGTTCCTCCCATTATTGCCCGGGTTGCCTCGGACCCTGAGATCTCTATTGCAGACATTCGAGCCCTATCTTCCGTTGTTGATCCCCCGTCTCCGTTACCGTAATTTGTGGTTTGCTTTAAACGGTTAATGTTGTTTTTGTGTGTTTTTGAACAATGGTTTTATTTGTCTGCCCCTGCGTGGGCGAATTTGAATTTTCTATGCTTTAGTGTTTGAACTAGTGTTTGAATCATGTATGACAATGATTAACGTATTCAGATTTTATGTTTGTTGGTTAACCATATAGCCTATCAGCGAGGCTTTCCCTCTTCGGGGAACATATTATGGATATTAACAAGACGGACTCGTGTTTTATACTTGTTGCCCTCATAATGAGACGGACTCATTGTTTTCACACAACAGTTTTGACAAAATGCTTTCTTGTATTAGGATCGTGTTTACATGGTGGTTACAAAAAAATACAATTTAGACTTTCTTGTTATCCTCACGAGGGGGCTACTTATTTTCTGATCCTTAAACCTTTCTGCTGATGCCCTTAGGCATAGTACTTTCGGAGTTACATGGAGTTCCATGTCCTGGGAACCTCCTTTCCCCCCAAGTCGGTCAATCTGTAGGCTCCTTTGTCTCCAGCCCATATAACTTGGTAGGGGCCCTTCCCATTTAGGGCCCAATTTCCCTTGGTCTTCTTGTCTACTCGCCTCATTTTCCCTTAACACCAAATCCCTAATTTTAAACTTGACCTCCCTCACTCTTGCGTTGTAGTATCTTTCTATCTTTTTCTTATACTCCACTTCCCTTCTAGCTGCCTCTTCCCTTCTCTCCTCTGCTAGGTTCAAATTCAACCGCAGATCCTCCCCCTAC
This sequence comes from Bidens hawaiensis, assembly GCF_021521415.1. NCBI lineage: Eukaryota > Viridiplantae > Streptophyta > Magnoliopsida > Asterales > Asteraceae > Bidens > Bidens hawaiensis. The sequence continues at coordinate 268,528 of NW_027494474.1, read as the reverse complement.
CTTTTCTTGCTGTAGAGTTTGCTGGGTCGGTACCCCAATCTTCGCGGGTATCATAGCCTCCGTCCCATATGTTAGACTGAAAGGTGTTTCCCCGTTGCTTGTCTTAGGCATTGTTCTATGTGCCCATAGAACGTGAGGTAGTTCTTCCACCCATGAACCCTTGCTTTGATTCCCTCTACCACACTTCGGTTTGCTCTTTCCACTTGGCCATTGGCTTGTGGATGGGCTACAGACGTAAACGTTTGCTTGATTTTCAATTGTAGGCACCACTCCTAAAATGGGTTGTTGGCAAACTGTTTTTCGTTGTCACTGATTATGGCATACGGTAGCCCAAACCAGCAAATGATATTTTCCCATACGAACCTTTTAACCTGCTCGCCCGTGATGGTTCGGAGTGGTTTTGCTTCCACCCATTTTGTGAAATAGTCGATTACCACTACCAAGAATTTTTCCCTCCCTGTTCCTTCCGGAAAAGGCCCCACTATATCAATTCCCCACTTTTGGAAGGGCCAAGCGGAGCTTACCGGTATCATCATTGACTTCGGCTTTCGTCCCACCGGGGCGTGTATCTGGCAACTGTCACACTTTTGTATTTCTTTAACGACGCTGAGGAACATTGCTTGCCAGTAGTACCCAGCCCTCATTGCTCGTGCCACGACCATCTTAGCCCCCATATGCATTACACAAATTCCTTCATGTATTTCTCTGACCACGTATTCTGCTTCCTCCTCACTAATGCATTTTAGGGAGGGTCCCAGATAGGATTTTATGTATAAACTCCCCTCGATTATTTCATACTATAACGCTCTTACCCTCAGCTTTCGCTCTTCTCCTTTATCTCCGGAACCGTCCCTTCCTGGAGGTATCTGATGAGGGAAGTCATCCAATTTTCCCCTTGAGTTTCTACATTGGCTATTATGGACTCCGTCACCGACGGTTGTTGGAGAGTTTCTACCTTTACTTCCTTTGCTAAATGGCTGAAAGCCACTGCGGCCAGCTTGCTTAAAGCGTCTGCCTTTTTGTTCGATCCCCGGGGGATGTGCATTACTTCTGCTTCTTCAAAATCTTTCATTAATTCTTGGGTTACCTTCAAGTATTCCTTCATTTTCGGGTCTTTGGCGTCGTAGGTTCCTCTTACCTGGTTGGCTACCAGTAGGGAGTCTACATGAGCTTGTACCTTCCTTTCATTAATTAGCCCCGCACCGCTCCCTTCTTCATTTGAGGCCCTGTCGGTATACAATTTCCACCAAGGTTCGTTACCTTTCTCCCCTTTCTCCTCATTTCCCCCTTCCTCAGGTTCTCCTTTTTCATCACCCCCTCCTTCTTCGACTTCGGCCAAAAAATCAGCCACGACTTGCCCCTTGATCGTCGTCCGAGGGCGGTACTCGAGTGCATAATCCCCCAACTCTACTACCCATTTTGTTAATCGACCCGAAACCTCCGGCTTTGATAATACTTGTTGCAGGGGCTGGTTCGTAAGTACTCGTACAACGTGTGCTTGAAAGTACCTTCGTAGCTTTCTTTATCAAGGCTAATACCAGTTTTTCTATGGGTAAATACCTCTCATCTGGACCCTTCAACGTTCGACTGATGAAGTAAATAGGGACCTGTGCTTCTCCTCTTTCGACCATTAGTACTAAGCTGAGGGTCCTCGGCGTCTGGGAGAGGTATAGTATAAGCGTCTCTCCGGGTCGGGGCGTTGCCATCGTAGGGAGGTTGCATAAATGTTTCTGTAGCTCTTGAAAGGCTTCCTCTGCCTCCTTGTCCTAGCAAAATTTACTTTTCTTCGTACTTCTTCTTAAAACAGCCATGAAGGGTAGGGTTCTTTCTGCTATTTTCGAAAGGAACCTATTTAAAGCCACTAACCTCCCATTAAGCTTCTGCAGTTCTTTGAGGCTCCTAGGGGACCTCATTTGTATCAGTGCTTCAACCTTTTTGGGGTTAGCTCGAATTCCTCCCTTCGTGACCAACACTCCCAAAAACTTCCCCTTCTCGACCCCAAAAGAGCACTTACCCAGATTCAACTTCATGTTAGCGCTTCTTAGGGTTTGAAATGTTTCTCTTATATCCCTTAACATCCCTTCTTCATGCTTGCTTTTTACGACCAAATCATCCACATAGATTTCTACATTTCTGCCCCTCTATTCCTCAAAGAGCTGGTCCATAAAACGCTGATACGTGGCCCCCGCGTTTTTTAGACCGAATGGCATCTTTGTGTAACAGAAGGTCCCCTCATCCGTATAAAAATCTATTTTCTCCTCATCCCTAGGATCCATTTGCACTTGATGGTACCCCTTGTAGGCATCCAGAAAACACCTCAGGGGGTATTCAGCCAACAATTCTATCTTCTTTTCAACTTTAGGGAGTGGGTATGCATCTTTTAGGCAAGCCTTGTTCAGGTCTTTAAAGTCGATACACATTCTCCAGCTATTGTCGGATTTGGCTATCATTACGGGGTTAGATATCCACTGGGATACTTTACTTTTTTGACTATTCCGGCTTGCCACAACTTTCGGGTTTCCTTCAGTACAGCCTGGCTTTTTTCCGGGCCGAGTCTCCTCTTTTTTTTGCTTGACGGGTTCCATCCAATGGAACTCCTTGAGTGTCACACCCCGACCAAAGGCGGCGGAACATGCCGAGGTGTAACGATTGTCCATAAGCACATGACACTAATTAAAGTGACGGTATTTAATTAACTCATTTCATTTCACAACATCGAAAATGTCACATAACAATTATCCATAAAATAACCATAAACAAGATATCACAAAATATGGCAAATTTGATATTGTTTATTTTTACTAATATCCTAAGGTCTTTGATGTCGTTTTCTTCACAATCATAAATCAACCAAGATGCAAACCTGCAACATTTCATAAAATAAAGTTTGTCAACACAAAGGTTGGTGAGCAATTCATAAGTTTAATCATATTAGTATATAATAAAGATAGCCACAAAACTTGCATACGAAACGATAAATAAAAGTGGTAATTTGGATAAATATATATCGCTAAACACATTAGCGACACCTAGCTATAAGGGGATGCCAAATAGTCTAGGATTTTATAGTTATCGTTAATTGCATTGCGTTAACGACACCTTGCTATAAGGGGATGCCAAATAGTCTAGGATTTTACAGTTCCACCAACCAAAAGCGATAAACACATAGGCATATAAGCATAAAACACCAAATCGAGCAATTATTTAGGTAAAGTATACAACTACGTTTGTGGTTTAAGATTCAAATATAAAGCATTTTGTTGAATAAGTATGAAATGTCACCCCCAAAATAAAAGATGGAAAATGGGGTATGAAGTACTCACCTTCAAGTAGTAAACTTGAAAGATGATAATTTGGAGATTTGTCGGAATGACGAGTTTAACGCACAATGCCTAAAAAAAAAAAGAAGTCTTGAATTTAGAAAGCTTGTCTTGAAGGTATTTAAACAAAATAAATGTTGAGAAATGTAAATAATTAAAGTTCAAGGTTTAAAATATAACTATTTAAGAATTTATAATAATAACCCTTTAAAAATGCAAGTTTGCTCGAAACCGGGTTAAAGTATCTAACCTTAATATTTACTCAACCTATGTTAAGTAATAAGGTGGGTAAAATGCAAGAATGCAAATCCCTTTGGAATAAAGATACTAAAACGGTTTTTTTTTATCGAGTGTTCGGGTTGTCGGTTCGGGTCTTGATAATTGGTCAAACCTAAAGTCAACTTTCCAAAATATTGAATGTGATGAGATAACTCAATAAAATTTAATAAGACTTAACCAAGTATGTAGTTCCATTGTTTTAGAACTAACAACGCACGTTAAGCGAGTGTTCGGTTTTGTCGGTCCAAACTTTGTTATGAGATCAAGTTGGATCCAACATTTCCAAGTACTTAAGAAAATATTTAAAAATCAATTTGTAACAATTTTTAAAGAAATATACAAGTCTTGATGGCAAAAAAAAAAACACACTTGTGTGTCTTAAACGAGTAAGAATCGGTTTGGTTCGGTTTCCATCTCACAACAAGTTCATAGATGGTTTCCACATGTCCAAACACTAAAGAACTTGTATAATAATGTACAAATAAAAATACTTTAAGTTTTACAACCAAAAGTTAACAATAAAGTCTTTAAACAAAAGTTCGGTTTTCGGTTCGGATCGTGTTTCGGGTTAAGACCGAGGTAAGATTCTACAAACCCATAACCATAGAATTTGTAAAAATGATTTTAGAAACTTAGATCTAACAATAAGTATGTTTAAACAAATATTTAACAAAACTAGTAACAAAGTTCGGTTTACGGTTTAGAGCTATTTACGGTTAAACCGAAGCATAGACTCTTAAAAACCCATAACCATGGAACTTGTAAACATGACCAACAAACTAAAATAAGCAAGATTAATATGTATTAACAAGTTATATATATGTATATATATCAAGGACACGAAGTCCTCCATGAAGCCTCGCCTTATGAGGTCTGAAACCTCACCGACCGGAATCGGAAAAGTAACTACCAAAGGTAAACAAGGGGTGTATATTATATCTATGTTGCACAACCATAAACAAGTATTAATAAGGCTACATAAACTAATTAAGATGAAAGACTAAAAACCTACAATAACACTTAAGAAGATAACCTTGAATCTTTGATGTTTGAGAGAGTTTTTTTTTTGGAGTTGTAGCAAGGGAAAATGAAGAGGACAGGTGGTGTGTGTATATAGGGTAATGTTGGTGGTCAAATATGGGTGTGAGACACAAGAGTTTTCATACAAAATTGATCAAGACAAAAACACAAAACAACAAAAAATAAATAAATAAAAATAAAAATAGGATGTTTTCAAGACCCAACAAGTGTGAAACAATATTGTCACATAAATCCATCATTTTGATTATAACATAAGCTTCGGTTTACAAATCGGTTCGGTTTACATAATAAAGAAATACAAAAACGAATACAAACAAGACCCGAAATTGACGAATGTCACATTGAGGCTGTGCTGAACCTGGTCCCGAGGAATCCCTGTCATGTCTTCGTGCCTCCAAGCAAATACGTCCACGTTCCTTAACAGCAACTCCTTTAACCCAGCTCTCCCCTTGTCTGTTAGGGAGGTCCCTATCTTAACTGTTTGGTTCGGGAATTCCCCGTTCAAAACCCATTCCTCCATTCCCCTTTGCTTCTTCTTCACTTTTCCCTCCGGATCCACACTGGCCACTATTTCAGCGGATGACCTTATTGTTGCTATTCCCTCAGGGGTCGGGAACTTAATGTACCCGTGTGCCGTGGATGCAATAGCTCTGAGGGCCCTCATTCTAGGGCGTCCTAGTGTAACATTATACTTCAAAGGGGCCCTTACTACTGAAAACCGAAGTTGCACGGTCCGAACCTTATGGCCCTCCTTTAAACTGAAAGGTAGGGTTATCGAGCCCAAAGGCTTGACAACCTCTCCCGAGAAACCAGCCAAAGGACATACGTCTTCTTCCAGACGCTCCCGCACCTCCTTTTGGAGCCTAGCAAAACAGTGCTCGTACATTACCTCCACCCCACTTCCTCCATCCACATGGACTCGGGAAACTCGATGTCCCGCGATGCTAGCTGATATGTTCAAAGGCATTTCTCTTGCATCTTCGTTTGTGAGCCCTGAGAACGATAAAGGAAGATTCATCCATACAGGATTTTTGGGGGACTCTCCATCCTTTCCCCTCTTGGCTCGCCTTTCTCCACCTTCTTCCTCATCCCCCTTTCGTCGAATCATGTCAATGAAGTGTTTGTCCTCGTCTTCCTCTTTGACTTTTGAGGTCCCTTCCTTGGCTGGAGGTGGTAAGCGTCCAGCCTTTAGGGCTGCCTCCCATAACCTATTTAACTGAACACAACTCTCAATAGAATGTCCCGAACTCTTGTGGTAGTTGCAGTACCCCTGGGGGTTGGGCCTGTATGGCTGCTTCAGTGGAGCGAAAGACCTGGGGGAATACTTGGGCCGATCAGCCATCATCACATCTCTATGTCCCATCCTCGGTCTCTCTCCCAAATGAGGTCTTGGACGGAAAGCCTCTGACCGGGCAGGGGCGACTAATCGCGGGGGGTAATAAGATGTGCCGGCAGGGTGTGGGGACTTGTAAGGAGAGAATCTAACCCCTTCCCTGATGTCTTCCCCCGTCCCGCCGGCCCCCCCATATACCTTCCGGCCGTAGTTCCTCCCTTCTTTCCTTCCCATTCTCTCAATTTGGACCTCGTGTCTTTCCCTCTGACGAAAGCTCGGTCCCGATCCATTAGCTGGTCGAAGGTAGATGGGAAATCTTCTCCCAGTTTTTCTGTGAGCTGGGAGAATCGGACCCCATTAATGAAACCACAAATCTTCATTACCTCAGGTACCTCCTTTATGTTCATGCTTTCGGATATGTATCTTTTCATGAACTATTCGACTTTTTCCTCGTCTCTCCGTCGTATGTGCAGGATTTCGTTGGGGTTCTTCATGGCCTTCCTTTGTTGGCTGAAATTCCGGAGGAATTTCTCTCTTAGCTCCTCATAGCTATCAATACTTCCCGGTTCTATACTATCAAACCATACTCGAGATCCCCCCGTCAACGTTTGAGGGAACATGAGGCACCACACCAGCATGGACCATCCACTTACCAAACCAGCCCCTCGATAAGCGTGTAGATGGTCTTCCGGGTCTTGCGTGCCATCATACTTATCCACCGTGGAGGGGTATTTCAGCTTCGGGGGTAGCGGTGCCTCAGCTATTCGTTTAGTGAATTTGGAGACATCGGACGTATCTTGGGGTCGGTACGGCCCCTCCAGAGGGTCTCCTAATGTATTCTCTTTTCCCTTGGCTGTGGACAGGAGGGTTACCAAGGAATCTATCAATGCTTCTGGACTCCCGGTTGAGCCACCGCCGGGTGTTTCGAAAGAGAGGCGAGTCCGGAGTGTTTCAAGCTTCTCTTTCTTATCTTCCTCGTCCAGGAAAGTTCTTAAGGTATCCCTGTGTGCACGTATGAATTCTGGGGTGACCTTCCACCCCTCTTTCTCGCCTTCATCATCTTGAGCCTCATCACCTTCTCCTTCCCGCCCCGTGAGGTCCTCCACGAGGACAGGTCCTCCATCTTCTGGTCGAACATCAGGTTCTTGTTGAACTTCACTTGCTTCTTCGATGACAGCATGACCTTTCCCTGAATTGGAAGGGAAAGGTGGTGGCATGTTTTTTAGGGTTTGATCGGCCATTCTCTGATGTTACGGTAAGACCCGTGATCAAGAGGTCCCACGGATGAGGCCAATGTTGGATCCTATTCCGGCTAAACCGGGGAAGGCTCTTAACTTATCACGAGAATGGGATCAAGTGTGTGAAAGTAAAAGTGAAAAATGAGAGTGTGTATTGTTTATTATCTTCCTTCTTTTGTGAATGAATTATACAAACAATCCTTCTTCTTATTTAGAGGACAAGTTAGATATACACAAGATCCTAAGGTTCATAACTTCCGGCTCGGTCTCTTAGTCCGATCTTCTTTCCACCGGGCATTGTCTTCTTTGGAGATCTTTACCTCTTGGTCGCTACCTCATATCCCGGGTCACACGCTCCTCGGGCCACCCACCGGATTGGTCATTTTGGACGAGTTTCCCTCTCAATCTACTTTCCCTCCACTCCACCTTCTAGAACTATTTGTGCCTTTGGGCTTTCTTGAGTTGGGCCTTGCTTAGGTTATTGGGCTTGGGGCATGCCCATGAGCCCATCTCATGGGTAGGCTCTTCAACACCCCTAACGTTAAAGACTATAATTTATATATTAAGAACTCGATATTCACCCTCGTTGTTGCTTCTCATAACTTCAACTAATGTTAAAACCAAAAAGCATAGTAGCTTATTTATAAGAGATGACTACCATGACACCAGCAAAATCAACATTAGCATATCCTTAAAGAGTAGTAGAACATAGGAGTGTTCAGAAAATATGAAATTCGAAAAAAACCGAAATCCGATCCGAATTCTTATTTGGATATTCGGATCGGATTGATCCGAATATCCGAATAACTAATTCGGATTCGGATATGAATTTTAAAAATTTTTGGGTTGTTCGATTATTTGGATATCCGTTTAATCCGAATAAATAATATTAATTTTTGTGATATATAGCCATTGCCCCAACCCATTAACAATAACCCTAAGTTTCCTAACTCCCATTCCACACTTAGCTAGATGCAATGTCAACCTAGACATTATATTAGATACATGAGAAATTTGATATGTGATACTACATTATTTATAGCTATGTCGTTTTTCCTATCTACTGCGTTACTAGTACGTGCTCTTTAGGGTTATTACCTTGTTTCTAAGCTTTAAAATTGACAGACTAGTTATTTGAATATTATGAATGAAAATGATAAAATAGTATCCTAATTTTCATCCAAATGTTCTATTGAATTGCAATTTTCAAATTTAGGAAAAAATGTTGTTCGGGATAAAATTTAGGATAAAATCCGAATAAACCGAACAACATTTTGGATCGATAGGAATTATCCGAATTCAATTCAGATCGGATTCGGATCGATAGGAATATCACTAATTTGGATCGGATCGGATTTCGGATTGGGTCATGAAATTTCCAAATCCGAATAATCCGAACCGAATAATTTGAACAGAATAAACCGAATAATCTGTTATTCGATCCAATGAACACCCCTAGTAGAACATGAGTAACACATGAGCATAAACACTTTAAGGTACATAAGGACATGTTTGACGGCAAACTTGACAGTTATTAGGTTTGTGAAGAAATACATGAAACCTTGTTGACAACATATTAATCTATGGCATCATCAAAATAAGATATATCTGTAACGTCCTCATTTATATAAATAAATAAATAAAGTATCTCGGTTTATTTTAATTATCGTGCTATGTGAAGTCGTTAAATTAATTAGATAATATATCGAATATGGATAAGATTAAGAGGGGTTAATGGACTTGGTTGAGATTATGGGCCAAAAGCCTTTGGGCTTTGCCTATTTAAACCTTAAAAACCCTATATTCCATCCTTATCATTTCATCATCATCATTCTCCAATCATTGTCACCACATTCATACACCAAACCTTCCAAATCCAATTCCGTCCATTCAAGATCTAGTTAATCACATCTAAAGGTAAGTGTTATATTTTAAGATTAAATCATCCTTTCGTTTCCTTCTCGTTTCATTCTATTTTCGTTAAAACAATCATAAATGAACAATTGATTTTTTTTTGAGAAACGAACATAAAAACGACATAAACAAAGAAATCAAACAACCATAATAATAGCAATGGTAACAAGATTTGGCGAAAGAAAATAAATAATACAAGTAATAAGAGCATTCCCATTCAATTCTTCATCTTCATCTCTATATTTACACTAAAAACACTATCTTTTCTCTCGCATTTTCAATTAAATAATATTTTTTTATACTTTTATCACTACATTTTCTCTCTCATTCATTCACAATAACTTTCAAAAACATTAAAAAATTATAGAGATGAACAGTACGCTTATTCAAATTTAACCATGAACAGTAACATTTTCTCCCTCCTCCTCTCACAACCATTTTTAACCATATTTAAAAAATAAAAAAACCCCTCACATAATTTAGGGAATCCATTGGGAATGCTTTAGACTACTTTTATTGGTGTCCTTTTAGGAGGTTATGACACTATTTGAGGAATAGATAAAAAGATTAAATCATGTTCACGTTACAACCCGGATTGCAACCCCAACCTAGGTCACAACCCATATTTTAATTAAATATTCTTTTGTTTTTTTCTTTCCAACAATTTGTTTTTTATATAATTTGAGTTTTATTTAATAATTTATATTATTTGACTTATTTCAAAAATCTAAAAACATAGTCTTATATAGTTTATTTTTATGAATATTTCGATATCATTTTTATTAGAAACGGAGCACTTTTAAAAATATGTATTTTTTAATATTATTATATATAAAATTTTGTTTTTTTAATAGTTGAAAAAATTCAAGGTTTTTTTAATAGAAATTTGTTATTATCTTTTTTAATGATTTTTATACTTAAATAATACTGTTTAAAAAATAAATATTTTTATTAATTTTACTAAATTTTATAGAATAAATTAAAAGCTAATAAGATATATGTATTAAAATAATTGATTTGGGTTGGGTTCTGAATAAAAGTGAAAAGCTGGGTTGGGTTAGGTTGTGTAGATGGAAGAGAGAGAAATTAATTTTTTATTAAGAAGTTAAGTTGGGTTGTGATGTGAATAAAACTAGTCTTAATACAAAATGCAAACGAGATCCCGGCGAGACGGAAGGCCGTTTCCGGTGAGCCGTGGGTATACACGAGACCTGAGAGCAGCCTACCAACCCAGATCTGAACCATAAACGACCTGATGAGCCTCGTATCCAAACCCGTTCCCCTGTCTATACGCTGGAAGGAAGACGCGGAAGGCCGGGTGTGCAGACGGAGCCACATCCAAACCCGACAAACCCTTATGCCACTGAGTTCCACAAAGAAATCGCACAAGCCGTGCGAACGATTGGTGAGGAAGGATTCGCACAGCAGTGCGAATAGGTTGCCGGAAAGGAGTCCCGCGAAATGGCGACACGAAATTCCGATGCGAAATGGCAAGCGAAATTCTATACGAAGCTCCGGCCAAGCGAAACCCTTTATGCGAAACTCCTAAGCGAAATTCCTTATGCGAACTTCCACATGCGACGAAGCTTGTAACCTCGTGAGACTTGGCCACCGGCTCACGCCGTCGTACTTGCCGGAGAAGGAACAGGGGGTGGCGTCGGCATCCGTTGAGAAGCAAAGGAAGAAGACAAAGATTAAGAAAGGGGAAGGGAAGGTCACGCGTTCTAATAGGTAAACGATAGAGGGGCATTTTGGTAATTTGCCAAGTCCTTTTAATAATAATAATAATAATAATAATAGTAATAGCAATACTTTAATGATTATAATAAAAGGGTAATAAGAAGACCAGAACTTAAGCGAGACCCGAGCCCGAGATCCGACTCGTTTAGGACTCGTGGCCCGCCTCAAACAAAGGAATGGGATTTGTATATAAACCTAAAACAAGAACCCACTCGTTGAAGAAAGGAAATTATTAATGGAGTTAAGTATAGACCCAACATGACCAAACTCGCTAAAGGAAACATAAACTTGTAAACACGTTAAGAATGTGGATTAATAATAATGAAGTGAGTGTAACATAAATAATGGAGAAACAATTATAAAAAATATATAATAATAATAATAATAAATATGAACAGTAATGAAATAATATAATAATAGACATAAATACGATAACAATAAATATCGTTTAAGAATGCAAACTAATCAAGATGATTCGTTAATAAAATAAAGTTAAGTAAATTAAATTAATATGAACGGTTAAAGAAGGTTACATGTCAGTTCAGTTAACTTAAAAGTTAACCCCGTTAACTTTAGAGAGGAATAACATGAGATTATAGAGGATTAATATGTGTACGTTATTAACAGTTAGTCGGGCACAGTTGAAGAAAGGAATCACTATTAACGGTGAACGCAACAGGATCCAAGTGAGTTCGGGGCTGTGTGCATACTCCTATGTGATAGTTAATACGCATATCCTAAGTGATAAGTGTATGATGTGTATATGATTATTTATTGACTGTTATTATTGAATGCTGTATGAATGTGCGTATATAAATATAATTATTATATATGCAATTGAAAGACGTGTAAAGTATGCACGTATGATAGGAAACATATGAAGTAATGTATGGACGATTGACGGGACTTGTATGGTTGTATGGTTAAGTGAGACAAAGGGACCAGACCCTAATAATATCTGAGATAGTAGGGACCAGACCCTCGTAATATCTGAGATTAGAGGGACCGAACCCTATTAATATCTCGGATAGAAGGGACCAGACCCTTGCAAATATTTGAGATTGAGGGACCAGACCCTAATAATATCCGAGATAGTAGAAGTAGGATAGTTTACAGTATACCTTAGGAAGGCAGTAAGAAAGTGTGTAAATACGTATGTATGTACGTAAAGTGTATATGAATGAGTAATAGTAAGTAAAGTATGAAATACGTATCTTCGGACGCGTATAAGTATGGACGTGAATGTATTGTATGTTAACTGATTAACTAGAACTCACTCAGCGTAGCTGACTTTTAGTATGTACGCAGGTGAGTAGGATGAGACAGGTGACTTGAGGGAGACACGTGGGGAATAAAGGAAGACCGACATTGAAGAAAAGAAGAGACACGTGTTATTTACAATTTATGTTTAAATACTTACGTTAGGTTATTTTAAGACAAGATGGTTATGCTATGTATGAATGGTTGACTTTTAATTCCGCGAAATGTTTTAATTAACTTTGATTTTACGAATTATGTGAATGAGTAAATCCAACCAGCATGAAAGTAGGGCACCCGGGTCGGGGGCCTTACAATATCTATCCTTCAACAATATTTTGATGAAGTGATGGGCGCTTATATGGAGTCTACGAGATATTTAAAACGTTATTAGCCGCATACACCAACATAGGAAATGGTTTGCACCGACTTAATGTGATGTATATCAAAATACAAGTTAAAAAAAGGAAATTTTTTTATGAGGTAAGCATTTGAAAATGAGCTTTGTATTTCATTTAAATGTTAGTTGAAAGTTATACAATAAAAAAGTAGCAACTAAATTATTCAACGTTATTTTAAGCTTACATACTAAGAGGTCCCATGAACCATTAATATATATTTTTTTAATGAAACAAACACCTTACACCTCTAATTGGCACATAAGTGACTCTTAATATAATCATTAAGAGGCTACTAAACAACCCTTAATACTATTTCATAGCACGATAAGTTAAGCTATTCATTACTATAAACAAGGAGCATGGATGAGTCAATTTAAGGTTCAAACCTAACCAAAATTTTAAACGTTGGTTTAAGGAAACCATTAACTTTTGGTTCATTTTGGACCTAAAAAATTTGGCCCAAAATAATGAACGTGGCCAAAACTTTTTACCAAAATAACTTGTTGTACCACTTATTGATGATTCTTTGGGTCAACCCGGGTTTGACCGGCCTTAGACCAAACCGGTCCGATTTGGTCTAAAAAAACCCGGTTTTGTACACCTCTAATCTTGAGTCTAAAATTTTTTCCCAAAATAATGAGTCTGAACCATAAATTCAATAACAAACATTATAAACAAGTTGAGCATGGTTTGGTTCCATGATTCGGTTTTCAAACGAACCATAACCAGAACCAAAACGTTATTTTGGGTTACAAAAGAGCAGGGCTGTCGCTTTTACCCGAAACCCAACCCAAAAATACCTATACCCGAACTAACCCGACGCAAAGAACCCGAACCCGAACCAAAGTAATTTGGGTTGGTTCTCGGGTTTGATTTATAAGTTTCGGGTAAACCCGAAAAACCCGAATAAACTTTTAGTTTTGAAATTAAATATATTTTTAGATATAATAGGCTAACTCTTAGCCACTAAAGTTATCAGAATCTGGTTCTAGTCGAATGTTGTCATTTTAACTATTACATGGATCGATTGTATAATTTAATTTATGTTTTCCGTTTATTACTAATAGCAACCGTAATCAAACAACCAAATCACGTGTGATTGAATACGATTATGGTTCAAGTTAGTTTTACTCTTATTTTGAATTGTTTTATTAACTTATGTTGGTTTATTATTTAATTATTTGTGTTATAAGCGAAGAAGAATATGTTATTTCATTTTAGCATTGTAGTTTTTTAATTTGTTTTTTTGTTTTCGTTTTCGTTTTTGTGTTTTTGTTTTTTTTTCTAGGATAATCGAAACCCTATTAACCCAACTCGAAAAAACCTGAACCTGAATTACCTAAACCCGAAAAACCCGTGAGAGATTTGGGTTGGGTGCGGGTCAAGATTTAAAACTTTGAAACCCGAAAAACCCGAAGAACACCCCTACAAAACCGAAAAGTTCGTTACTAGTTTGGATCGATCATTTTGGTTTTTGGTTCGATTAATAGTATGTTCCGGGTATGGTAACCGATCCATCTTTAACCCGGCCCAGCAAAACAAAAGCAGCTCAGCTAGGGTTTCACAATAAACATTCATTTCATTCCAACTCCCTCGTTCTCCTTCACTTGCTGCTGTCAGAACTCTGAAATCCAGTCGTCGTCGTCGTCAACATGAGAGCTAAGGTAATTTTCATCAATTACTGTAATTCATTTCAATTTCACTTTAATTAAACTAATTTTGGATGATTTTTTTATAAATGATAGTGGAAGAAGAAGAGAATGAGGAGTTTGAAGAGGAAGCGTCGAAAGATGAGGCAACGATCCAAGTAGAACCACTTCTTCTGGTGTTGATTCACTGATTCAGTTTTTGTTTAATTTCATTTGATATTCAAACTATGTACTGCTTGCTTGATGATACATTTGATTGGTTATGGAGGAGTTTTGTTAAAACCCTAGTTTTATTCAATTCTGATCTCCATTATGCTATTGAATGAATTACTTAAGCTTTATGAATCTGATTATTGAAGAAACGTGTATCGACTCACTGGTAGACGATCAACTTTCCTCGGGTATGATTATGCTATTTCACCGATGGTTCTCTGGAATCTGGATTCATCCACCTACAAAATGAACAGCACCGTAAACTTACCCCTCAGAAAGGGACAGAGGGGTCCTCTTTGGGGTAACCCTCCGGTGTGAGAATAAGAGATTGTAGAAGATAATAATCTGAGAGTGAGTAAGGAATTGGAATGTATTTTCTAGCTTGTATTGCTTAATATTGCTTAGTATTGCGTAATATGGCGTAATATGGCATACCTCTCCTTGTGGAGTTGATGTGGTATTTATAGTGCTAGGGTTTCCAATGATTGGGCTCAGACCTAATTAGGGCCTTTTTGGCCTCCTCCTATTGCTTTGCGCCACGTGTCCTTGGGACACCTGGTGCTTTTTCATTGATTATTCTCTGACCCAGGTATTTTACCTGACCCATGTGCAATCACGTGGTGGCACATGGGTTTTGCTGAGTTGTCCACCTTTCATTGGCAGCTGTCAACATCAGCATATTCTTATTCCTTAAAAGGATACCTTCTGGAAGGTTGTCTGACGTGCACAATCAAGGTTGTCCTTATCCTGATTTGGATAAGGACGAGGTTGATTATGTGCATATGTGATATGCGCTTATCCTGAGGATGCGCGAGGTCTTCTTTTTATTCTCACGCGCAGATGTTTCATGCGCAGATGTGATATGCACAAGCATATGTAATATACGCCACGCGCGGATGCGCCACGCGCAGATGTGATATGCGTGAGCATGTATGATGCGTGAGCATGTGATATGCGCCACGCGCGGATGCGCCAAGCGCAGATGTGATATGCGTGAGCATATATGGTGCGTGAGCATATGATACGCGTGAGCATATGTGATGCGTGTGCATATGTGATGCGTGAGCATATGTGATGCATGAGCATGTGATATGCGCCATGCGCATAGGTTTTGGCTTTGTGCCTTCATAATATCTTGATTTCAAGCCTCTTGTCTATATCTTGTGGGTTGACCCGCCTCGCTCGGTGTTGAGGCGGGTACATACCTCTTCAAGCCCCCCAGTCTAATGTGTGTCTTGTCTCGCGCGAGCAAGGTAAGATAGATATTAGACTTAATAGTTTGCTCTTTTAGTAGGGTTTTGTCTTTTTTTTCTTATTACTCATCGTTGCGCGAAATTCTATCCTTTTGGTTGAAACGAATCGTCCATGTACGTGGTTGGTTGTTGCTGACATGCGTCAGTGATGGAGACGTGTCAGAATTTTCGTGTGCTCGAGGTGCTACAGTTGCCTTTCATGTCCCCTCACATAGTGTCAGGAACACGTGTCGCGCTCGCGTTGGTCCGTACCTGCGAGTGGTGGCGCGTGAACTCTGGCAGCACCTGTATCGTTTCTTTTCGTGTCCCCTCACACAGTGTCAGGGACACGTGTCGCGCTCGCGTTGGCTTACACCTGCGAGTGGGGGCGCGTGAAGTCCGATCAGTACCAATTTTTCTCTCTCCTGGGCCTATAAAAGCAAGCCCTTTGAGTTTTTTATCCTTCATCTTCTTTGTTGTTTATTCAGAGCTTTCCTTTCTTTCTATTCCGATTAAGTGCCTATCTTCCAGATTTCCGTTCTTCAGAAGCAACTTGTGCCTGACTCTGTTGTATGTCTGATAGCCCAGACAACACAATCTCCCCCAGCAATCGCCGTGTGAAATCGTTAGTAATGTCTACGTTGAAGAAGACCGGCAAGGGGAAGAGGGCTGCTGAGGCCTCATCGGAGGAGGTAGGGAAGACCAAGGCAGTGAAGAAGTGGGATGAGATCCCCTGTAAACTGAGGCAGTCCGATTTTGACAGTCTTATCGCCTCTCAGGGTTTTCTCCCTGAGTATGGCTGCATGTTGCCGGCGGCCGGGCAAACGGCGGCGGACCCGCCCACCGGCTTTATATCTCTGTATTGCCATTTTTTCACCCACTGCAACCTTCGTCTCCCGATAACAAGGTTTGTGGGTGCGCTGCTTAGGTTTTATGGGATTCATATATCCCAAGTCCATCCGTTTGGACTCGTGCGCATGACTCATTTTGAGTTCATGTGAAATCTCAGCGCGAGGAGCCCACCCCTCGTCGCTTTCAATTTTTTTATAAGCCAAAGATCCAAGATTCTTGGTTCTCCTTCATTCCTCGCAGTCAGAAGGTCAAGTGCTGCACTGTTTCCTTCAAGAGCCTTCATGACTGGTCTGAGAGATTTTTTTACATTAAGGCTGGTGTGATCCCCATCCGCATGACCATGCGCGCGATCTCTTCTGCGCCTGCGGATGTGGGTGTCTTCAAGAACCCAACTGGCGCCTGGGTAAAAAAGTTGACTGCCGAACCATCCCCCGCCAAGAACATTTGCGAGGAGGCGCTGGTGGGGGTTGGTATGAGCAGGAGGTGGGCCGACAGCGCGACTGAGCCCGTTATCCAAGTTGACGGCTTGTGTAAGTTAACTCATTGCATTACTTCTGCGCGAATATAATTCGTTTTGCTGATATCATTTGACTTGTTTTGTGCAGTCAGCAAGGAGTATGTCCACGCCGCCTATGATGAGCATATGGAGGGTAGCTCTGTCGCGCTGGGCGCTGGGGAGGTTGGCTTCCCCGATCGCTTCGATGACATGTTCATCCCTGTTGATCTGGGATTTCGCTTTGACAGTGACGCGCCTGGTAAGCCTTTGTACTTATGCTTATGCCTTTATAATACCAGATTTGGCTAACCTTTCTGTTGTGTGTATTGTAGACGCGCTTGAGAACTACGAGCTGGAGCTCGCGGAAAAGGAAGAGGAGGTGGAGGCTGAGGTGCCCCAACTAAAGCGTAAGGCTAAAGGGAAAACTGGCGCAGGGGCCGGTAAGAAACAGAAGAAAGATGATGCCCCTGTTGCTCAGGATCCTCCTACTCAGGCGAAGGGACTTGAGAAAACCCAGGAGTTTACCTCCAAGTTTTCCTTGTCTTCCCTGCCTCAAAATGTGGGCAGACCTCCTGTCCACACGAGGTATGGTGCCGCTACCTCCTCCCTTCGCGCGGCGGAAAAGGGAAGCGGCGTTGCGCCTGCCGTTTCCTCTTCGACAGGTATACTTTATACTTTATGGTTTTATGAGCGCTATTCTGATAGGATTACTAATGAATCTTTTCTCTCAAATGTTTGTAGAGCCGGCGACCTTGGTGGATCAACCTCAGGCGCAACAATGTGCCGAGGCTGCGCCGGATGTCGCTTCGAAGTCCCCTGTTTTACCCCCAAAAAGGGGAAGAATGGACTTCATGGCGATGTTTAACTCGCGAACGACGGTGCGCCAAAGTATGTATTGCACTTTCATTTTCTGACTTTTCTCTTTTTAGATCAAGTCATGAACCATTTCTCTTTGTTGATTTTTTATAGGAGTCATAGCTGGCGCACAAGCTGCTGGCGGCACTGCTGGCGCTGGTGCCAGCGCCGTTGGTTCTGCTCCTGCTCCTGCAAGCGCTGAATCTCCCCTCATCGGGATTACTAAGGAGCAGGAGGCCGTTTTACGCGCCGACCTGGCGGCGTCGAGACCTCCCTCACCTCCTCCTGCGCGCAGCCCTCCTCGCGAGACTGATTTTGGTTCTTCTAGGTCGCAGGAGAAAAGGCCTGTTTCAGAGGAGGATGAGGAGGTTCAAGTTGAAGGCTCCGACTGCGGCCGCGCCAGCCCTGCAGCGCCACGAGATTTCGCGGCGCAGTCTTCTCGTGGGGCTGGCGCTGACTTTTCTGCGTCATCCCCGCAGGTATAGGTTCGTTTTTGCTCCGCTGCGCGGACTTCCATATTAGTGTTTTGATGACTTAGATCATTACTTTGTGTTTGCAGGAAGCCGATCACATTTACCACCCGAGATGGAATATTACTGAGGACAGCTCATTTCAGTCCATGGGTGTGTGTGAGGACTTCTGGGCTCATTATGTGCCTCCAGCTGAAAGGAGGTTTCAGGAGGACCGCGCTCGCGTGGACTTGCTCAACGATCATCTGTTTGCTGGGTCGGCTTTCTTTGCTGCCTCCCAAGAGCTTCGCTATGATTACGTAATGGTACGTGATGCTCTTGCGGAAGCCAAGCAAGAGGCTAAAGTGTCTGCTTGGAATCTTTCTGATGCTCGAGAGAGAGCTGAGAAACTCCAAGCAGAGCTCAGCGAGAACAGAGCAAGTGCCAACGCTGCCTTTGTGAAGCGCGGGCATGAGCTACAGGCTGCGCGGGAGAAGCTACAGGCGGCCGAGGCGGACGCGGCCAAGTACGCGCGGCGAGTGCGCGACTTGGAGCTGGACGCGGAGGCGCGTGACCAAGCTCTTGTGCAGTCTATAACTGACAAATCATCATTGGAGAGTGAGGTTGCGCGCCTGAAGAAGGAGCTGGCGGCCGCGTGGGCCGAGAAAGATGAAGCCTTGGCGACGGCAGCGTCTAGCCAGGAAGCACTCGATGTTGCGCGAGCGGAAAAGGAAGAAGCCTTGGCGGCAGCAACGTCCAACAAAGAGGAGCTGAAACAGACCAAGGAAACTGTTGAGTTGTTAAACTCTCAGATTCCTGCCCTCGAGACGATTGTTTCTTCCCTCGCGCAGGATCGCCAATGGCTAATCTCACAGGGTATGACTCGTTGCGCTTACGCGATGAAATATTCAGACGAGTTTCAGACCCTTGTGATGGATTGCAACGCTGCCTCGCGCTTGGTGGGTCGAGCTGAAGGGTTCAAGGATGGTTGTGAATATAGCGCACTGAAGAAGAACCCATCCGACTACCCTTATCAGCTCGACGTTGTCTGCGCGGATATGGCCGAGATGGGGGAGAAGTATTTGAATACTCCCATTCCCATCCTTGGGCATGTATTTTAACCTTAATGAGTTTACCTTGATTTATTTTCCAAGTGTTTTTGTACTTACTTTTTCTTATGATTTTCAGATAGCCGCGCTTGCTGACCAGCCCGATCTCGGCGCGCTAAAGAAGCTACTTGATGAGTGTGAAGGGGCTGGTGGCGGCGATGATGGCGCGGGGAATGCTGCCCCCGCTAGCGGCTCTGGCGTGGCCAAAGGACCCGCTCCTGACACTATTGTGATAGAAGACTCCATTCAAGACGAACAACTTGACTATGGTCAGTTTGGAGATGATGAGGAGCGGGCTGCGCCAGATGCTGAGGGAGGTGATGAGGGCGATGAAGAGGCTAACATCGATATAGAGACTTGAGAAGCCCTTCATGTTTTTTTTTTTATTTGTAGTTTGTATCTCATCACTTTGTAAATTTGTAAACTTCAATGTTTTGGAATGAAATTTTGTTTTCCCTTTATCCGCATCTTGCGCATTCCCAATTCATCTCTTTATATTGCATGTTTGCTTGTTGAATATAAGATATGCTTGCACGTTGAAATAAGAACAAGGTTGTAAGGAAATTATTTTACTTAATCCTTGTCATATTGTAAGTGATTTTGTAATATCCTGATTATGTTAACACGTGCCTTGGCGTTTCATTATTCCTCTTTTGCGCGACGTTATCGCGCATTTATTATAGGGAATTATGAGTTTTTTAGCCTTTACGTGTCAGTATGTGTTACTCAGATATCCATTACAATTTCATGCGCGACCTCGACCTGAGACCTTAACAACTATGTTTTGGCATGTGCTTTGCCTTAGTTGTGCTTAGGTATTTTTATGGTCAGGCTGCGCAGCATGTAGGATGGATGTTGTGAGTGATTTGAGATAAGGCTCACATTATTGGGCTAAGGCCCTGAGCTAAGGCTCATATTATTGGGCTAAGGCCCTGACGTTTTAGAGTTAAGACTCGTTAACGCGTTTGAGCTTGAAGCTCGCGCATGTATGTTTTACTTCGTTTTATTTTTTGTTTTGATGTCAATACAATGTTGTCATATTGCTCAAAATTAATAAAGGGAAGTGTAAAACATGTATGCAAAAGGTAATAGAATTCACATTAAGAGAAGATAGCGCGTATCATTATTCATAATGGCTTAAAAAGCCTTGATTACAAACTTGACAATTTTTACATGAAACATTTTCTAAGCTGTGCCGCGTTCCATGCGCGCGGGATCTTCTTTCCATTCAAATCTTTTAAAGCGTATGCGCCTTTTCCCAATTCTTCCGAGACTTGATAAGGTCCCTCCCAATTGGGGGACATCTTTCCCGGGGGTATCGCGCGGCTAGCTTCATTGTTTCGAAGGATAAAATCATTCTTCTTGAAGTGGCATTCTTTCACGCGCTGATTGTAATATTTTTCCAGTTTTTTCTTGTATTTGGCTTCACTGATGATAGCCGCCTCTCTGCGCCCTTCAAGTAAGTTGAGATCCAACCTCCTTTCGCGCTCGTTATCCATCTTGCTCATCATGAGCACTCTATGGGATGGGCATCCAATTTCTGCTGGAATCATAGCCTCCGTTCCATAGGTTAGGCTGAACGGGGATTCGCCATTGCTGGTTTTGCTTAATGTCCTGTGCGCCCACAGGACATTAGGTAGCTCTTCGACCCAAGAATGGGATTCTCCCTCCAACCTTTTCTTCAGCCCATTTAGCAAGCTTTGGTTCGCGCGCTCCACTTGGCCATTCCCCTGATGGTGGTATACTGAAGTGAAGATTTGGTTGATGCGCAATTCCTTAAGCCAGCTGGATATCTTCCTGTCAGTGAATTGTTTGCCATTGTCGCTCACAATTTCCATGGGAAAGCCAAAACGGCATATGATGTGGCTCCAAATAAATTGCTTCATCGCCTCGGCTGTGATTTTTGCTAGTGGCTTGGCTTCAACCCATTTTGTAAAATAGTCTACCGCCACTACCAAAAATTTTAATCGCCCTTGCCCTTGCGGTAGGGGACCCACAATATCGATTGCCCATTTGTGGAAAGGCCATGCGGAGGTCACCGGAATCAAGTTGTTCTTTGGCCGCATGGTGTTTGGCGCATAGCTCTGACATGCTTTGCATTTTTGGATCTCTTTTAATGCGTCCAAGTACATGCCTGGCCAATAGTAACCTGCGCTCATTGCCTTGGCAACCACCATGCGCGGGCCAGCATGTATTCCACAGATTCCTTCGTGTATCTCTCTGATCACATAGCTTGCTTCCTCAGCATCTAGGCATTTCATGAGCGGTCCCAGATAAGAGCGTCGATATAATGTACCATCAAGCAGTTCATAGTTCTGCGACTTGTGTCTTATCTTCCTCGCCTGTGCGCGATCGTCCGGTACCTTTTCCTCCTTCAAGAATTCCATTATTGGAGTTATCCATGATGAAGTGGTTGTATGAGTTACAAGGACAGACTTCGCTACCACCGACGGGTTGCTCATTACTTCTACCCTGACATCTTTGCCAAAGTGATCGAAGCTGGTTGATGCCATCTTACTCAGCGCGTCAGCAGACTTGTTTTCACTGCGCGGAATATGTATGATTCTGAAGCAGTCAAATTGCTCGATGAGCTTTTTCGCCTGCTCTAGATACAGAGGCATGGTGTTCTCCTTGGCATCATAAAGGCCATTGACCTGTGCTGCTACCAAGTATGAATCAACATGGGCCTCTAGCTTTTTAACTCCGAATTTGTGCGCGATGCGCAGGCCAGCCAGCAGGGCTTCATACTCAGCTTCATTGTTGGTGCTCTTGAAGTCCAACCTGATGGCGTAAGTATATTCATGATTCTCTGGATCCACCAGCTTGAGGCCTGCGCCGGACCCTTCGTTGTTTGAAGCTCCGTCAGTGAACAAACTCCAAACATTTTCTTCATCATTGGCTCGCGGAGGGTCTACCTCGCGCTGAGCCTCTTCAATTTTTCCTTCGGGGATTTCTGCGATGAAATCAGCTAAGACTTGTCCCTTTATTGCTGGACGGGGCTTATAGGCGATCGTGTGTTCTCCTAATTCCAGCGCCCATTTTGTCAGCCTTCCTGAGAGCGCGGGACGCCGCAAGACTTGCTGGATGTTGTAACCAGTCAGAACTTCAATGGGATGACCATTGAAATATCTATGAAGCTTGCGCGACGCGTGTGTTAGTGACAAAACTAACTTTTCCATGATGGAGTAGCGCGTCTCAGGATCTGTCAGCACCCGACTCACATAGTATATTGGCGTTTGGATTCCCTTGCGATCCACCAACAATACTGCGCCGATGGCGCGCTCTCCTGCTGATAGGTACAATGTCAAAGTTTCATCAGGAAGTGGAGCTGTGAGCGCGGGCAGATTTATCAAACATTCTTTTATCTCACTGAAAGCTTGCTCGGCCTCAGGAGTCCACTTGAATTGGCTTTTCTTTAGGCAATTTCTCAATGTGTTAACGAATGGGGTAGATTTGCTTGCATGGTTCGCTAGGAACCTGTTGATTGATACCAATCTCCCATTCAACTTTTGGACTTCTTTCATGGTGGATGGCGAGGGCATGTCAAGGATGGCCTCCACCTTCTCAGGGTTCACCTTGAAACCATCCTTGGTGACCATTACACCTAGAAATTTTCCCTCTTGTACACCGAAAGTGCATTTGCTCGGATTGAGCTTCATGTTAACTTCCTTTAGGCGCCCAAGGGTTTCTTCGATGTCTTTGAGCATTTGTTTTTCCCCCTGCTTTTGATCACCAAATCATCCACGTAGACTTCTAGGTTTCTTCCAATTTGCTCGCTGAAAACGGCATCCATAAGTCTTTGGTAGGTGGCTCCCGCATTTTTCAAACCAAAGGGCATTTTTGTGTAACAAAAAACACCCTTGTCGGTTCTGAAGGCAGTCTTGTCCTCGTCTTGTGGTGCCATTTGAATCTGGTGATAGCCCTTGTAGGCATCCAGGAAACATTTGAGCTTGAATGGCGCCACGGAGTCCACCTTTGCGTCGATGTTTGGGAGGGGGTAACAATATTTTGGGCATGCTTTGTTGAGGTCCTTGAAGTCAATGCACATCCTCCACGACCCGTTACTTTTCTTTACCATCACAGGATTGGCTACCCATGTCTGGTATCGTATCGGGCGGATGATGTTTGCGCGCAATAGATCCTCAACTTGCTCATTCATGGCCCTCGCCTTCTCATCCCCCATGACTCTCTTCTTTTGAGCAATTGGCTCTACAGACTTGAACGTGTTGAGAGAATGTTGCGCCAGGTCTCGCGGAACCCCAGTCATATCAGAGTGTTGCCACGCGAAGACCGACATATATGCTGTGAGCAATCTTTTCATTCTCAACCTCGTGTCGTCTGATATCGTAGCGCCAATTGTGATTGTTTGCTCCGGGAATTTTGGGTTGAGAATCCATTCCTCTGGCGCGTTATCTGCCATTGGAAGTTTCATTCTCCCTTCCCGTGGTGTACTTGTCACTGCACACAAATGATCTCGGTATACAAAAGTTACACCTGTTGGTGTTGGGAACCCCAACGCGCCGTGCGCTGGCGACGGTATGGCGTTGAATTGGGCAATCGTTCCCCTACCCAAGATCATATTGTGGCATGAAGTGGTGGGCAAGACCAAGAAGTTGACAACTTCGGCTCGCTTGTGTTTCTCATCCCCCATAGTTAGTTCAAATTGTATTTGACCTAGGGGATGAATGATTTCATTTGAAACACCAGAGATTGGTGCATTCACAATTTCAAGCCTTGCTTGGTCTGCTGGATCCAACTTCCTGAAACATTGCTCATACATGATGTCTGATTCGCTGCCAGTGTCCACCAGGACTTTTGACACTTCATAATGAGCAATGTGTGTAGTGATGACAAGAGGACTGCTGATAGAAGGGCCTCCCCTGATTCTTGGGAAGATTACTTGTTGCTCGCGCCAATCTCCTTGGATTTGCGCGCTTCTCTTTCTTGATCTTTGCCCTTGCCTTCCTCCCTCGGCTACACAGATTCTTTTGAACCTTTTGCTGGCTGAGGCTCCTTCTGGTTGTTCATTTTCTGGTCTTGAGTTTTTCACCAGGTGAGCCAGCTTGCCTGATTTCACATCTTTTTCAATTGCATCCTTCAAGTGGTGGCATGCATCAGTGTTGTGTCCTGTGGACTTGTGAAAATCACAGTACTTGCCACTGTTTGATGGTCCCTTGTAGTGTAGTGGCTTGGGGCTTTTGAACTCGACATTCTCAGTGCTTAACACTTGTGAAGGCATTTTAGTGAGGGGAGTCCATATTCTTGGCAGAGGTCTGTTAGGATCTCTGCCGCCTTCCCTCTTATCACCTTCTCCGCGATTACGAATGTCTTTTTGGGGTTGGGGTGAGCATGGTTGCGCCTGCTTTTCTGCGGGAGAAAAACTGGTTGGTTGCAACCTGGACCACACAGAGTTCTGTTTGCCCCTTCTTTCGTTGTTGCGCGGTGCCTCTGCTTGATGCCCTCTTTCTCTCGCTCTATCTTGGGCAATTTGTTTTTCATTTCTCGCGAAGACTCGCGCTGCTTCCATTAGCTTGGCCCAAGTGGTTGGCATGCCATCTCTGCTCACAAGAGCTCTGCGGAGTTGATCACTGCGCGCACCTTGTATAAAGGCCACGCGCAAGAGTTGCTCAGTGATACCTCCAATTGCCAGAGACTCCTGATTGAAACGAGTTATGTAGTCTTCAATCGTTTCATCATTCCTGCGCACGCAGTGCATGATGTCATCAGGGTCGCGCGTGTGTCTGCGCTGCTGTACGAAGTGGGCTTGGAACTTTTCCAATAGTTCCTCGAACCCATCGATTTGCCCAGTCGGCAAGCTCTCGAACCAGACACGCGCCGCGCCCGTGAGGCAGCGAGCAAACATGTGACACCATGTTGGCATCGTCTAGCTTTCTAGGTTTCCAGTGTTGTAAAAACCTTGTAAGAAATCGTCTGGATCTGTTGTGCCGTCATATTTGCCCAAACCACTTGGCATCTTTGTTTTGTGCTGAATGGGGGCCTTCGCGATGCGCTCAGTGAATTTTAAATGTTTCACCAAGATGGCTGGCCTGTACGGTGTGGTTACGTCCACTTGGCCTCTCACTGGCGGGCTGTATGGTGTGTACAGATCCAGATCGGCTTTGGCTCCAGGCGCCATGTTCATGTGCGCGCGGAGCTGTGAGCCTCCTGCATGAGTATCTCGCGTCTTTCTCATGCTGTGCACTTCTTCATCACTAAACTCAGCGTGTTCAGTGTGAACAGAGTGACCATCTTCCGGCGCGCGCGCCCTTTTTGTTGTTCCTTGATTGGTGTGCTTATCAAACGCGAGCCTTTGTGTTAAGTCGGCTAACTTTTTGTGTTTGACCAGCTCATTGTACTTGTCCATTAGACGTCGTTGCTCGTTTATGAGCCACTCTTTAGGGTCATTGGTTTCATCTTCTGGACCCATTGGTCCTTTTTGTTTCGCGCCGGTAAGATTTTGGAACGTGAGATCGTCTGGAGGAGTTTCAGTCTGGCTATGAGGAGTTGTGATGAAGGGATGGTTACTGGTGGTGCGCGCAGAATCGCGCGACACCCTCAGAAACTGCTGTCCCTCATTAACATCCTCACGCTCAATATCCTCCAGAACTTGATCGCTGTTACGAACACCAGAAACCATGGTGAAGTTTTTCAGAGAGAACTGATGAGATTTTGTTGCCGTTGTAACAGGTGATGGCGCCAATGAAGAAACGTGTATCGACTCACTGGTAGACGATCAACTTTCCTCGGGTATGATTATGCTATTTCACCGATGGTTCTCTGGAATCTGGATTCTTCCACCTACAAAATGAACAGCACCGTAAACTTACCCCTCAGAAAGGGACAGAGGGGTCCTCTTTGGGGTAAACCTCCGGTGTGAGAATAAGAGATTGTAGAAGATAATAATCTGAGAGTGAGTAAGGAATTGGAATGTATTTTCTAGCTTGTATTGCTTAATATTGCTTAGTATTGCGTAATATGGCGTAATATGGCATACCTCTCCTTGTGGAGTTGATGTGGTATTTATAGTGCTAGGGTTTCCAATGATTGGGCTCAGACCCAATTAGGGCCTTTTTGGCCTCCTCCTATTGCTTTGCGCCACGTGTCCTTGGGACACCTGGTGCTTTTTCATTGATTATTCTCTGACCCAGGTATTTTACCTGACCCATGTGCAATCACGTGGTGGCACATGGGTTTTGCTGAGTTGTCCACCTTTCATTGGCAGCTGTCAACATCAGCATATTCTTATTCCTTAAAAGGATACCTTCTGGAAGGTTGTCTGACGTGCACAATCAAGGTTGTCCTTATCCTGATTTGGATAAGGACGAGGTTGATTATGTGCATGTGTGATATGCGCTTATCCTGAGGATGCGCGAGGTCTTCTCTTTATTCTCACGCGCAGATGTTTCATGCGCAGATGTGATATGCACAAGCATATGTAATATACGCCACGCGCGGATGCGCCATGTAACACCCCGACCAAAGGCGGATTATACATCGGGGCGCCACATATTGTTTCATTACTCGTGACACTATTTGGGTGTCAATATTTAATAAATATATTCATTCGCGCACGCGCAAAGTAGACATAAGATAACATAAATCGACATAAATCAATATATTATAAATCATAATATTCGAACAGCAATAACTTGTCTTGATACATTTTAATCTAGGTCCAAAAGTAAAAACGTCCTATGTGTCCACAAGCTCCAAAACAGCTACTGCAAACCTGAACATGTGTTAAAATAAACGTCAAACACTTGCGTGTTGGTGAGAAATCAAGTTTAATACAAATCATAGATAACAATAAATCTGCGCGCAACACGTGTATGTCTGGTGTTTAACAAGGGTGCAATCAGATTGTGATCAAGCCTAGATAGATCATAGCTCATAGTTCATAGTTCAATCCGTGCTCCCAATTGAGCACAAAAACGAGAAAACATCTGTGCAAGTGTAAACAAAGAAAACCGTAAACGATAGGTCTCCCGTGTTCATCTAATGGATCCATGAAAACTGCGGAATAGGCCGAACAAAGCGGTTAATGATACACACATACAAATAAACAGCCAAGTAAACGTCCTCAACACATGGGATACTGCGCGACTAAAGCTCATAAACAAGTTTATGACTCTAAGTTTGTATGAACACATGAACATCCCAAAACATTAAAAGCAAAAAGGGATTAGGTACGAGATTACTCACTTGATAAACGATGCGGTGTAAGATAAAGCAAGAACCAACTTTAAACAAGCACAAGTTAACCTATAATTAAAGATTATTGTTTTAACGATCTGTTTTAAGTCTTGATTATAAGTTAGCATAATTAATAAGTAAATTATTATATATAATATATATATATTACCGGAAGAGCAGGACAGAACAGGGAGGAAGACGGAGGCAGAGAGGGAGGCGGCAGAGAGAGCAAGGAGGAGGACAGGAGAGATTAAGTGTTTTGTGTGTGTAGTGTTAGGAAAAATAATACTATTATTTATAGAGAAACCCTAGGGAACACAATCCCTAGAAAAGGGGAAAAGATCTCAAAAAGCAAAAGATTCCAAAAGCAAAAGATATCAAAAGATATGGTAGCAGGAAAAAAGAGAAAAAGCTGACAGGTAACAGTAAAAAGGCATGGGCGGATCAGATAAAGGTACTGGTCAAGCATGGCAAAAGCAGATCTCAAAAGATTATGTCAGTCACTTTTTCTGCCAACCAATGGGGTTGGTGCGCATGCTGCGCCGAAAGTAACTTTTCAGACATAAAGCAGATTAGGTCAACAGCACAAAAGATAAGACAACACAAAAGCAAACGGCTAGATTAAACAGAAGAAAACTCAAAGGGTTTAGCGCGAGAAGGCTGGAGCGCGAAGGCAAAAGTGCGCGAGCGCGAAGGCAGACAGAACCAACCTTAACGCGTCGCGGGAAGAATCACATTTCTTAGCGCGCCGCGGGAGGAACTAAAATTCCTAGCGCGCCGCGGGAAGAACTATAATTCTTCGCGCGTCGAGGGATGAACTACGATTCTTAGCGCGCTGCGAGAAGAACTACAATCCTTAGCGCGTCGTGGGAAGAACTACCGTTCTTAGCGCGCTGCGAGAAGAATTACAATTCTTAGCGCGCTGCGAGAAGAGTTCGTCTCGCGAATCGCTGTACAGGTGGTCTTCACGCAGGATTCCTTGTAAGGGAGTCTGGCGCGTGGAGCTGCGCAGACAACCTTAGGCGGGAAGGAACAAAGGACAAGCAAGGAGTTAGAAGAAAAAGAGGGAAACAAGGCGGAAAGAGAGAAGGAGAGAAAGAGGCGGGAAGGAAAATATATATTATTATTAAAAGTAAAGTATAAGTATAAATATTAAATCATAAAAGAAAGAGATCGGATCGGAGAAACGGGTACCTGGGTCGGGTCGGATCGGGGCAGATGTCACAGTCTCCCCTACTTTAAGAAATTTCGTCCCGAAATTTATCTCGAAGTAGGTTGCGCAGAGAACAGGTGCGGGTACTTGATCTTCATTTGATCTTCCCTTTCCCATGTAAACTCGGCTTCGCGCTTGGACTCCCAACGAACTTTCACGATAGGGATACGACTGCGCTTGGTTTGCTTAACCTCGCGATCCATAATCTCAACAGGCTTCTCAACGAAATGCATAGATTCATCAACTTGAACTTCATCAAGTGGAATGTGAAGGTTCTCGTCAGCTAAACACTTCTTGAGATTGGATACATGGAACGTTGGATGCACATTACTGAGCGCGGGCGGCAGGTCAAGTCTGTAGGCAACTTTTCCCACACGCGCGAGAATCTTGAATGGTCCAACATATCGAGGAGCAAGCTTACCTTTCTTCCCAAAGCGGACAACACCTTTCCAAGGCGACACTTTGAGGAGAACAAGATCACCAACTTGAAATTCGAGAGGCTTCCGCCTACGATCTGCGTAACTCTTCTGTCGGCTTCTGGCAGTCAGCAGATGATCACGGATCTTGGTGATTTTATCGGTTGTCTCTTGAACAAGTTCGGGTCCTGTGATTTGAGCTTCTCCCACTTCGTTCCAACAAATCGGGGAGCGGCACTTACGACCGTAAAGTGCTTCAAATGGGGCCATACCGATACTGGAATGATAGCTGTTATTATAAGAGAACTCGATCAAAGGCAGGTGCGAATCCCAATTACCTCCAAAATCAAGAACACAAGATCGGAGCATATCCTCAAGAGTTTGAATAGTTCGCTCAGACTGACCGTCAGTCTGAGGATGATATGCCGTACTCATGTCCAAGCGAGTTCCTAGCGCAGATTGGAGAGATTTCCAAAAGCGAGATATAAAACGGCCATCGCGATCGGATATGATGCTCAAAGGAGTACCATGGCGGCAGACAATTTCCTTGACATAAAGCTGCGCGAGTTGCTCAACACGGTAGTTTTCACGAATGGGCAGAAAGTGAGCAGACTTAGTCAAACGATCCACTATTACCCAAATGCTATCATGTTTGCTTGCTGTCAAAGGTAACTTGGTAATAAAGTCCATCGCTACACATTCCCATTTCCACGTAGGAATTTCAGGTTGTTCGAGCAAACCAGATGGGCGTTGGTGTTCAGCTTTCACTTTAGAACAAGTCAGACATTTAGCTACGAACACAGCAATATCCTTTTTCATACCGGGCCACCAATAAGTAATGCGCAAATCCTTGTACATCTTATCAGCGCCAGGATGAATAGAATACCGAGATTTGTGCGCTTCACTCAGGATATCGGCGCGAAGATTCTCATCAAAGGGAATCCAGATGCGATTAAGATAGCAGAGAATTCCACTCAGATTGGGCACAAAATGCGCTTCCGCGCCACACGCTAACTCGGCGCGAAGGTTACCATTACTGATGGATGCGCGCTGCGCGTCACGAATACGCGATTCAAGGTTGCTTTGAATCGGCGCGAAGTGAAGCTGGGTGCGCGGCAAGATACAGTTAAGCTGGCAGGGTTTTCGGCTGAGCGCATCGGCTACCACATTAGCCTTACCAGGATGATACCGGATCTCACAATCGTAATCGCTGATGAGTTCGTTCCATCGGCGTTGCCTCATGTTGAGTTCCTTTTGATCAAAGATATGCTGAAGGCTTTTATGGTCAGTGTAAAGGATACACTTAGTACCATAAAGGTAGTGTCTCCAGATCTTCAAGGCAAAAACAACTGCACCAAGTTCGAGATCGTGAGTTGTATAATTCTTTTCATGAACCTTAAGTTGCCTTGATGCGTAAGCGATAACCTTGCCTCGTTGCATAAGAACACAACCGAGACCTTGGTTGGATGCATCGCAATACACGACAAAATCATCATTACCCTCAGGTAGCGCAAGAACAGGAGCTTCACACAACAATCGCTTGAGCGATAGGAAGGCTTCTTCTTGCTTCGAGCCCCAAATATACGGTTTACCTTTGTGCGTTAGAGCTGTTAAAGGCAAAGCGATCTTCGAGAAGTTCGAAATGAAGCGCCGGTAATAACCAGCTAAGCCCAGAAAGGAACGGATCTCGGTAGGAGTGGTCGGCGTAATCCAGTTCTTGATTGCTTCAATTTTGGATGGGTCGACATGGATACCCATCTTGTTCACAACATGGCCAAGAAACTGTACTTCATCAGACCAGAATTCACACTTGGAGAGCTTGGCAAAGAGCTGCTCGGTTCGAAGCTTTTGCAACACCAACCGAAGATGTTGCTCATGCTCGGCCTTGGTTTTGGAATAAATCAGAACGTCATCGATAAACACAATCACGAATTTATCCAAGAAAGGCCTACACACCCGATTCATTAGATCCATGAAAACGGCGGGTGCGTTGGTTAAACCGAAGGACATGACCAAGAATTCAAAATGGCCATAACGAGTTCGAAAAGCAGTCTTCGGAACATCTTCATCGCGGATGTGCAACTGGTGATAGCCAGAGCGGAGATCAATCTTCGAGAAACAAGAGGCACCTTGGAGTTGATCAAAGAGGTCGTCAATACGCGGTAAGGGATACCGGTTCTTAATGGTGAGTTTGTTCAACTCGCGGTAATCAATACACATGCGAAACGATCCATCTTTCTTTTTAACGAACAACACCGGAGCACCCCAGGGCGAAGAGCTAGGGCGAATGAATCCTTTAGCAGTCAACTCTTGAAGTTGGCTTGCCAATTCTTGCATCTCAGCGGGCGCAAGACGGTAAGGAGATTTAGCTACGGGGGAAGCACCAGGGACAAGATCAATACGGAACTCAACTTCACGAGCGGGAGGGATACCAGGAAGATCATCAGGAAAAACTTCAGGGAAATCACGCACAACAGGGATATCGCGAAGCTTCTTTCCTTCATCAGGTTTGACCACATGGGCTAAAAATGCAATACACTTCTTCCGCATGAGCCTTCGGGCTTCGGCGCAAGACATAAGTTTAAGACCGCGGGAGGGTTTCTCGCCGTAGATATAAAGATCACCATTCTCTCGAGGTATGCGAATCATCTTCTTGGCGCAAATAACTTCGGCGCGATTCTTCGAGAGCCAGTCCATACCAATAATAACATCAAAGCTCCCAAGAGGCATGGGGATGAGGTCGATCAGAAAATCGTTTTCGTTAAGGTTAAGCGTGCAATCTTTAATCACCGAGTTAATTAAAACAGTTTCACCGTTAGCCAATTCAACTGAAAAATCTTCTTTTAAATCGCTGCGCGGGTCGCGCAAGCTTCTGCTCAAACGCGCGAGAAATAAAGCTTCGATCGGCGCCAGTATCAAAAAGTACAGAAGCATAAAATCCGTTAAGCAAAAATGTACCATTCACTACGTCATTATTCGCTTGCGCTTGGTGCGCGGTTATGTTAAAAGCTCGTCCACGCGTCACTTGGTTCGAAATCTGGTTCACCGGATTCGCTTGTGTGATTTGCACTTGTAGTCTCGGGCACGCGTTCCGGAAATGACTGGGATCACCGCAGTTAAAGCACGATCTGGGTCGTGGGTTTTGGTAGGTTGGTTGTGGGTTCTGCGGGTAGACTGGTGGTATTGGCGCAATTGGGTTGGCGAGAGGGACTCTACAGTATTCGGCAGAGTGACCAACGCGGCCACATCGGTTACATTGTCGACACGGGGTTTGGGTTGGGTGGTGAAGTCTACAGGTTGGGCAAAAGGGTTGGTTTCCTGTGTAAGGTTTCTTAGGTGGCGGGGCAGGGAGTGCGGGATTGGTTAAGGCATAGTTGTGGACTACAGGAGGTGTTGGGTAGGTTGACAGTGGGTTAGGCGCGTAAACTGGAGGTTGATAAATGGGTTGCTGGGCAATGGGCGGGTTGGTAAGCGCATAGGCCTTGCGCCTGCGCTTGAGGTTGTTACGGTTTGAGGGTTCAGGTTTGGTTTCTGTTGGTTCAGGGGCAGTCTTGGTGAGTTTGGTCTTCTCAGCTCCCCGCAGGAACAGGGTTCCTGCTCTGACATGGTTGTCGCTGAGCACAGCGGCCAACTCGATGGCGTCAGAGAGGGTTGCTGGGTTTCTGGCCCATACAGAATCTTGAATTTCCATGGGGAGACCCCCAAGGAATTTCTCGATTGCTCGGCGTGAAGGGGTAACAAGGTGAGGGACCAGTAAGCTTAGCTCGTGGAAGCGCGTCGCGTACTCGCGCGCTTCTCCACTGTATTGCTTCAGGTTCCAAAATTCTTCCTCCAGGCGCTTTACTTCGTTGGGGGGGGGGGGCAGAATTCTCGCGTCAAGAGATCCTTAAATTCCTCCCAGAGTATGCTGGAAGCAGCTTCTGCGCCACGCGCATGGGCTACTCCATTCCACCATGTAAGCGCTCTGGATTCCAGGACACTGGAGGCATATAGGGTTCGTCTGTCATGAGGGCATTGGGTATGGAGGAAAGTGTTTTCTATTTTCTCAAGCCACTGGAGCATCACGGTGGCTCCTTCAAGACCTGTGAACTTTGGAGGGTTACCCGCGTTAAAGGACTTAATGTTATAACTGGAGGTATTATTTTGGCTCAAGGCTTGGGCTATCGCGGCGGCCATTTCCTGGGAACGTTGCTGTCTACGCATGCGCGAGCCTTCTCTTCTCTGAAATCGGCGAGATAGCGGAGGCATTCTATAAAAGTTTTAATTTTAGTTAATATCTTGATTTTAGCGCAAAGTTTTAATCTTATAAAGCTTGGTTTCGCGGAGTCAGTTACTGTCAAAAGTTAAAGTAAAATAAATGACCCTAAATGCAGACTTAATAAAGGTAACAAATTCGAATCAAGAATCGACAATTCATGTATCACCATGACTTTCCGAATTCCCAATTTAAAATATACGAGCAAACGAATATTGGGGATTGATGATTCATGCATCACCATGACTTTTCAATCTTCAATATAAAATACACAAGAAAATGAGTATTGGAAGTTGACAATTCATGTATCACCATGACTTTTCAAGTCTCCAACCTCAGAACGTAATCGTAAATGGAAATTGAAAATCAACTATTCATGCATCACCATGACTTTTCGGATTTTCAAATCCCAACAAACGAATATGCAAGAAAAATCAATAAAAATCGAAATTCAGCAAAGGTTGAAATATCGCGAAATAAATCATAAAATCATATACTGCGCAAGCGCGAGCATATTCATAAATAACGAGTAATTAACAATAAGCGCGCAAACATGAGATTTCTCTCATGCGCGAGAAGGGACTCTTAGGTATTCTAGGCCGTTACGTCTAACCACCTATCCTAAAGTCAACGAGCTCTGATACCAACCTGTAACACCCCGACCAAAGGCGGATTATACATCGGGGCGCCACATATTGTTTCATTACTCGTGACACTATTTGGGTGTCAATATTTAATAAATATATTCATTCGCGCACGCGCAAAGTAGACATAAGATAACATAAATCGACATAAATCAATATATTATAAATCATAATATTCGAACAGCAATAACTTGTCTTGATACATTTTAATCTAGGTCCAAAAGTAAAAACGTCCTATGTGTCCACAAGCTCCAAAACAGCTACTGCAAACCTGAACATGTGTTAAAATAAACGTCAAACACTTGCGTGTTGGTGAGAAATCAAGTTTAATACAATACATAGATAACAATAAATCTGCGCGCAACACGTGTATGTCTGGTGTTTAACAAGGGTGCAATCAGATTGTGATCAAGCCTAGATAGATCATAGCTCATAGTTCATAGTTCAATCCGTGCTCCCAATTGAGCACAAAAATGAGAAAACATCTGTGCAAGTGTAAACAAAGAAACCCGTAAACGATAGGTCTCCCGTGTTCATCTAATGGATCCATGAAAACTGCGGAATAGGCCGAACAAAGCGGTTAATGATACACACATACAAATAAACAGCCAAGTAAACGTCCTCAACACATGGGATACTGCGCGACTAAAGCTCATAAACAAGTTTAAGACTCTAAGTTTGTATGAACACATGAACATCCCAAAACATTAAAAGCAAAAAGGGATTAGGTACGAGATTACTCACTTGATAAACGATGCGGTGTAAGATAAAGCAAGAACCAACTTTAAACAAGCACAAGTTAACCTATAATTAAAGATTATTGTTTTAACGATCTGTTTTAAGTCTTGATTATAAGTTAGCATAATTAATAAGTAAATTATTATATATAATATATATATATTACCGGAAGAGCAGGACAGAACAGGGAGGAAGACGGAGGCAGAGAGGGAGGCGGCAGAGAGAGCAAGGAGGAGGACAGGAGAGATTAAGTGTTTTGTGTGTGTAGTGTTAGGAAAAATAATACTATTATTTATAGAGAAACCCTAGGGAACACAATCCCTAGAAAAGGGGAAAAGATCTCAAAAAGCAAAAGATTCCAAAAGCAAAAGATATCAAAAGATATGGTAGCAGGAAAAAAGAGAAAAAGCTGACAGGTAACAGTAAAAAGGCATGGGCGGATCAGATAAAGGTACTGGTCAAGCATGGCAAAAGCAGATCTCAAAAGATTATGTCAGTCACTTTTTCTGCCAACCAATGGGGTTGGTGCGCATGCTGCGCCGAAAGTAACTTTTCAGACATAAAGCAGATTAGGTCAACAGCACAAAAGATAAGACAACACAAAAGCAAACGGCTAGATTAAACAGAAGAAAACTCAAAGGGTTTAGCGCGAGAAGGCTGGAGCGCGAAGGCAAAAGTGCGCGAGCGCGAAGGCAGACAGAACCAACCTTAACGCGTCGCGGGAAGAATCACATTTCTTAGCGCGCCGCGGGAGGAACTAAAATTCCTAGCGCGCCGCGGGAAGAACTATAATTCTTCGCGCGTCGAGGGATGAACTACGATTCTTAGCGCGCTGCGAGAAGAACTACAATCCTTAGCGCGTCGTGGGAAGAACTACCGTTCTTAGCGCGCTGCGAGAAGAATTACAATTCTTAGCGCGCTGCGAGAAGAGTTCGTCTCGCGAATCGCTGTACAGGTGGTCTTCACGCAGGATTCCTTGTAAGGGAGTCTGGCGCGTGGAGCTGCGCAGACAACCTTAGGCGGGAAGGAACAAAGGACAAGCAAGGAGTTAGAAGAAAAAGAGGGAAACAAGGCGGAAAGAGAGAAGGAGAGAAAGAGGCGGGAAGGAAAATATATATTATTATTAAAAGTAAAGTATAAGTATAAATATTAAATCATAAAAGAAAGAGATCGGATCGGAGAAACGGGTACCTGGGTCGGGTCGGATCGGGGCAGAGCAGTGTGAAACTTCTAGGAGTCTAAAAGAGTTAAAACTTGAAAGTGCACGAGGCTCATTAAGGCTCGACGAGCCTAAATGAGTTTCCCATACAAGGCTAGGGTTTAGACTCGAGCTTGAAAACTAAACAAGCTTTATTTGAGGCTTGGGTTCGACTATAGCTCGAAAAAGCTTGTCTCATTTCTAGTTATTAGCGATCCGAGCTCGAGTGGCTCGTGAGCAGATCGGGTTGCTCGTACCCTATACATCTGGTCATGTAGTTTTGTTAAAGCCTTAATTTTTGTGTTGTAGAACTGGCTAAGCTCTAGTCGGCTGGTGGGGGTACCGACTAGCGATTAAGATTGGAATTTTTATATGTAATTTCTAGTTATATATATATATATTTATAAACACACATGCTTTTTTATATATAATTTACAGAGCGATTTGGTCTGACTAAGGTCGATTTGGCTGGTTATGCTAAAAATTAGTCAATTAACCTCCAACTACCGGCTATTCGTCGACGTTACCGATTTTTCCAACACTGCTAGTTTTATTCAAAAAATGATATCCTGGTTTTAGCATTATGCCATTGAATGAATTACTAAGTTTTATGGATCTGGTTATCAAAACATCATCATCATCCAATTACATAATCAAAAATATTAAATTACTGCGGATTAGGAGATCGACTATTAGCTGAGCAGACTCTCGATCCCCATTCAAGCAGTTCTTTGCTGGTATCATCTTTATGAACAATCACTTCTATGAAGCACAAATGATCTTCTTTCTCTGTTGCTGTTGCTATTGCTTCTATCAGCTCCTCTTCACATTTTACCTGTTAAATGTCAAATTTTTATTAGTTAATTGCTAACTGGGTTCTAATTGTTATTAAGATTGATTACCTTTGCAGTCCAGAGATTGCCTTCACCGTTATGGATGGCTTCTATGAGGCCTGTGTAGTTCCAGTTCTTGATCAAGTTGTAAGGCCCGTCATGGATCTCGACTTCGATGGTGTAGCCCCCGTTGTTTATTAGGAATATTATGCTCTTTTGCTGGATTCTTATCATTGTTGACACGTCCTGTGCCGTTACCTATACATACAGGTGATGATTTTGACTTGTTTACTTGTTAGTCAGCCGGTTTGACCTATGATTTTGTATCTAATGCGTCAAACAACACTAAGGTTGGCATTTTTTGACACAACCCAAACACGACATGATAATAATTAGATTTAGATTTGTGTTGGCATATGTGATCAGTTTATGAAACATGTCGTGTTTAGGTTAACTTGTTTAGTTAAACCGGTTGATATGCCAACCTAGTTGAACATGTCATCCCACTGACTCATTCATGACCTGTGTTTCACAACCTACCAACTTGATTTGCACATCCCGTTTGATGTGTTTAGACGAATGAGCTAAACGGGTTGTGTTCGGGTTACACAATTTTAAGTGTGTGGATTAGGATTAGTGTTTTTGGCAAGAACAAAAATCCGGGTCGTGTTAGAGTTGAACAATTCAGCTTGCCAACCCGTCAAACTATCACAGTTAACACTCTTAGGTGAATAGGTGGCACATGCCAAATTTATAGAACCCAGACTAAGGTTGCACACACACACACACACACACACGCACACACACACACATATATATATATATATATTTTTTTCTACCTGAAAACTGCCATCCCCAATGCAAGCGATGACCCGTTTGTCGGGTATAGACTGGGCATAGCCAAGAAGCGCACCGACAGACCACCCAATCGAGCCGTACTGCATTTGAAATTCATACCTACACGAGAAACACAAAGTTTTCCCTCTGTATAAATCCCAAGAAAATGATCTTTACAATAAGATTTGTTTATTTTCATACCCACACCCTTCGGGCAGCTTCAACTTCTGACAGTTAAACCATGAATCACCTGTCTCAGCAAGAACTGCAGTGTCACTGGTGAGCATTTTCTGAATGTGTTGGAACAGAATATTCACCCGTAACGGGTCATTAGGTTCTGGTGGGCTTGGCAGCCCATCGGGCACAAATATTCGATGGTAATTCTCGTAAGCGGTAGTGTTTTTAGTGATCACTTTCGCGAGTTCTTCAAGAAAATCTTTCATCAAAACAGTCCCAAAAGCGGGCCCATTACCAATAACCACACGGTCCGGCTGGACAATTATAGCCTTTTCTTTTTTGAGTAACAATGAGTAGCCAACCGAACTATAGTCGTTGAAAATGGGTCCTGCGAACAAATAAGCATCCGCTGACTCAACAATCTCACTACAAAACGAAGTCCCGACTGCACCCCAATAGGTTCCGATAAAGTGCTCATGGGTCTCGGGTACCATTCCTTTACCCGAGGGCATTACAGACAATGCATATCCGCTGGCATCTGCTAGCTCTGCAAACGCTTCCTTAGCCTTTGCCACCCGGAGTTTCGGGCCGCCAACTAATACAGGCTTTACCGCCTTGTCCAAGAAGTTTTTTGCTTCCTCCACAGCCGCGTCTAATTCCGCCTTGTTGCTTGAGCTGCAGGAATCAGGAATAAATTAAATATAGATATTGCTGGAATTAACATGCGACTTGTCTACTTTTAACTTAAGAGTAAGGTGGTAAACGGGCCAAGCCTGGGCCTAGTCAAGTCTACTTTTAACTTAAGAGTAAGGTGGTAAACGGGCCAAGCCTGGGCCTAGTTGCAAATAATCGTTCTTATTTAACTTAAGAATAAGGGTGCAAACGAGCTGAGCTCAAGCTCGATTCGGGTTGAGCTCTATTTCTAAAGCTTAAGCTTTACTCGTGAGTGGTTTTTTAAGTTCGAGTTTGACTCAAAAGCGAGTCGGTTATTTATTAATTAATTTATAGTCATTTATATATATTATATATATGCGCGCGTGTGTATACATATATATTCAATTATAATTTTATATATAACATAATCTATATTATTCGATTATTTTATCATAAATTTATATATATAGTTATTATATGAAAATTATGTTACAAATAAGCTCATTTGGGCACCCAAGCTAGATCGAGCTTGATAAGTGAAGCTCGGGTCGGGCTTGTTGAAAACGAAGTTGTATTCAAAATAGGGCACCGAGCCCGCGATGAACCTGCTTCTGATTGAACAACTTCGATATCAATATTCGTATTATATTATTTGAATTCGTACCGGTATTTGTTTTTATAGTTTTCAATTGATGTAGAACACATCTTGATATCTCTTTTAGAATATCATGAATTTATTTTTTAGGTTTTCTTTGTCTTTTGCTTTAGCAAGTGCCATTACTGTAATAAGCTGATATCGACCGAATTCTCGCTGCAACATGTGGGGGAAGCCGACTAGTATTTTTTTTAATTATATATTTATTTTGTAAAATATAAATAATTAATTTTATACAAATAACAGGCTTCCAAACCCGTTAAATTCTATTCAATTGAAGCATTTTCCAAGTTGACCTCGAGTGAGTCGGCTCGTTTGCACCCCTAATTATTTGGGCGCGTTAACGAACATATTGCATAGTGTTGATCACCTATTAACGAGGGAGAATGGGATCGGATCTCTGCTGAAAGTAGGATGAGGAATGTCGGGCAAATTGCAACTGATGCTGATATAAACTGGTTTGCTTTCTTCAAGGGCGGTTGCAATCGCCCTATCGATTTGTTCGTGTGCGTCTTCCAGATGACTAATCACTGCCTGTGCCACCCACATGATCCCGCTTATTTTATTTTTCATGAATAACAAGCAGACAATAAGAAAAACAAACGCGTCTAGTAAAATCTCATTATAGAGCAAAAGCCTCAAATAAGTCAGTGGGGTAGCGGTAGGACCGAGCAAACCTTTCCTCTATCGTATAAGAGAGAGAGTGTGTCCCCGCCGAGACCACCGACTATAAAAGTATTATAATAATAGATTCCGTATGTTTTACCTGGTAACAAGTAATGGTTTGGAAACACCTATACTCCTGGCTGAAGTCTGGTATCCCGATCGTATGATGTAGGATCCGGTTCGTCCCGAAATCATTTGAATTCGGGCCCCCAACGATGCAAATAACGGGCAGGTTCTCACTATTAGCACCGGCTATAGCGTTGATCACGCTCAAGCCACCAACGGTGAATGTGACCACGCAGGCAGCAGCACCTCGGGCCCTAGCATAACCATCGGCTGCATAGCCCGCATTGAGCTCGTTACAACACCCGATGTTCTTGAGGCGGGACTCGGCAATGAGGTGGTCGAGGAGGGTGAGGTTGAAGTCTCCTGGGACAGTGAAGATGTCGGTAATGCCTATTTCGACCAGGCGACGGGCAAGGTGGCGGCCCAATGTGGCTTCCTTGTCTCCCAAACCGATCCCGGCATCATCTGCTCCTTCCATTATTGTTTTGGGTGGAGAGAATGGTGTGTGAAGGTGTGGAAATAGGGTGGAATAAGGTGATGAGTTGAGTGAGATTCGAAGTTGTAGGGAGAGTGTGAGGTGGTGGTTTAAACTTGTTCCTTGTATACAGGGCTACTATTGGTGAGTTACCGGTTTAAACGACATTTTGTAATAACAATTATTACTAGTTAATTAAATATTAATTCAGTTTGGTTATATTAGATTCCATCAATATAAATAGTAAAATTATTGTCATAAATTTTAAAGTAGGTAACTCTAAATATGAACACATTTTGCTTGACAAGCAAGTAACTAAAAATTAATCCTAATGTGTTCACGCCTTAATAAACTTTCAGAGCTGTAAAATAAACGTTACTAAAATTTATTCGTAAAATCTGTTAAAAAAGTTAAGGTTTTGGCAAGAAAAGATGTATATCCCGGTTGTGTAACGTGATCCATCTCTTGGATCAAGGATTTACTGACGTGAAGAGTATTTTGGTCGTTTTACTTATGTTTACATCATTTGATAATCCTGAAAATTATTGTAACGTATGCTACTTACTTATTTAGCATTTTAGCCATAGTCACATAGTCACATGCATATGCCTTTGATTACATTTGAAGCTGCTTTAAGAAGACTGCATTTTACACCTTTTCCTCCTAAATCATTTTCTATATAATATTGAACCACCCATTCTTCATTTTTCATTCTCAATATCTTTACTTTACCAATATTATTTGTTCTTCGTCTTTTTGAGCATGTATAGATCATCCTCAGCCACCATGTTCCGCTCGGATGAGCATCTTCTCGACGTATCCCAAGCACCGAATGATAACTTGTTGACTTATGATCCAATATCTCCTGATGGCACAAAGAAGGAACACTACAAGTCACCCAAAGAAAATGCTATCCACCTCATTCCTGTTGTTTTGCTTCTTTGTGGTTTTGTTCTTTGGTTCTTTTCTCACCCGACTAGCTAGTACTGAGCTCGAAAGAAACTAGTACGTAGCACAATGTAAACATGTTTCTTTGAGGTTAAAAATCGAGCTCAGATTTTATTTTGATTTGTGATTTTGTTAAAAGGGCATGTTAAGATGATCGAATTAAAAAATGTGTTAAAAGTTGTTATTAGTTATAATGCATGTTTCATATAAGTTATTACTCTTTCTAAGTTCTAGATTTTAACATTTCATTATTTAATTAAGTTCAACTTGACAATCTTCATTATTTAAAATGTTAAATACTTCCTTTTTAATTATATATGTTTGCTTAAGTTTTTAAAAATTTTAACTGTCAGGGTTGTTAAAATTAAATGTAACGTATTTCATGAAAACTTGATAAAGTAAATTACTGTGGCGTTTGGCCTCATGTTTTGTTTTAGAAAAACTTTAAAAACTAGTCATGCGTTACATGACATCAAAATAAAAACTTTATTCAGCTTCAAAAACTTTACAATAATATATGCATGTTAACATAGGTTTCTTAAGTTAATCAACAAGTTAGTTTCATTAGCAACTAATGGGACACAACACAATTGTGTGATTCCTCATCATCAGTTTACAAATTGTGATCTTACTACTCTAATTTGATTTTCAATGTCACTTTTTAATTACATGCAACATTATGATTCTTTAATCTTGAAAGAAGACTTAACCAACATGTTTAAACTATCGACTTCAACTTACAACACACAATACACCATCGATCGTGCATGGTTTTGGCCAGGCGAGTCAAGTCTTTGATAAACAGAGTTTCACGACGGAGAGCCGAAGAGGCATGGCGTCACACCCCGACCACGACGGAAACGTCGGGGCGCAACCGATTGTTCATCGCACACGACACTACTAAGTGACAATATTTAATCAACTCATTTAAATTCATAAAAACACAAAGAGTCACATAACTTGTTCATACAATAACCGAATTCAAATCATAGTAAATAATATATTGTTCGTTTTGCTAATATCCTAATAGTCTCGATAACGTTTTTTCTTCAAGTCCTCGAGTCAACCTAAAGTCAAACCTGTAACATTGCATAAATAGATTTTTG
The DNA here is from genome assembly GCF_021521415.1 of Bidens hawaiensis. Lineage (NCBI taxonomy): Eukaryota > Viridiplantae > Streptophyta > Magnoliopsida > Asterales > Asteraceae > Bidens > Bidens hawaiensis. The sequence goes on along the minus strand of NW_027494474.1, from coordinate 226,076 downwards.
TCAACACAAAGGTTGGTAAGCAATTTCATAGTTTTTGAACAATAGATATATAATATGAAATTCCACAACTTGTATACAAAACAATAAATAATAGCAACAATTTAGATAAATGAAATCGTTAATAAAAATACATTAACGACACCTTTCTATAAGGGGATGCCAAATATACTCGGATTTTGTATGAAATCGTTAATAAGAATACATTAACGACACCTTTCTATAAGGGGATGCCAGATATACTTGGATTTATGAATCAACCGTCCAAAAGCGGTAAACACATTAGCACTTAAGCATATAAGCATATAATCACCAAATCGAGCATTTATTTAAGTAAAGTATACAATAAAGTTTGTGGTTTAAGACTCAAGTATAAATCATTTGGATTTGAATAAGTTTGCAATGTCACCCCCAAAATATAAAAGAGTGAAAACGGGGGATGAAAGTACTCACGTTCAAGTAATAAACTTGAAAGATTTGATGATTTGGAGATTAACCGGAACGACGAGTTTAACGAACGAAGCCTAAAGGAGAAGAAGTCTTGTATTAGAAAAGTTGTCTTGGAAGTCTTTAAACGAAAATAAATGATAAGAAATGTAAACAATTTAAAGTTTAAGGCTTAAAATGTAAATATTTAAGAAATTATAATAATAGTCCTTTAAAAATGTAAGTTTGCTCGAAACCGGGTTAAAGTATCTAGCCCTTAATTTTACTCAACATATGTTAAGTAATAAGGTGGGTAAAAATGCAAGAAAGCAAGTCCCTTTATAATATAGATACTTAAACGGGTTTTAACGAGTGTTCGGGTGGTCGGTTCGGGTCTTGGTGACTTGACCAAACCCAAAGTCAACTTTCCCAAAATAATAAATGTATGAGATAACTCAATAAATCTTAAAGAGACTTAACCAAGTATGTAGTTCTATTGTTTAAGAACTAACAACGTCCGTTAAGCGAGTGTTTGGTTTAATCGGTCCAAACTTTGTTATAAGATCAAGTTGGATTCAACATTCCGAGTGCTTTGTGAAAATAATTAAAATCAGTTTATAAAGTATTTTTAAAGAAATATATAAGCTTTAATGGTTAAAAACACACTTGTGTGTCTTAAGCGAGTAAACTTGGTTTAGTTTGTTTTGGTTCGGTTTTTATCTTGGAATAAGGCCAAGAATGGTTACCACATGTCCAAACATCATAGAACTTGTAAAATAATTTATAAATAATAATACCAAAGTTTTACATACAAAAAGTCAACAACAAAGTCTTTAAACGAAAGTTCGGTTTTCGGTTCGGATCTTGTTTCGGGATAAGACCGAGGTTAGATTCTACAAACCCATAGCCATGGAACTAATTAAATGATTTTAGAAACTCAAATCTTACATAAAACATGTTTATACAACTATTTAAACAAACTAGTAAACAAGAGTTCGGCTGCCGGTTTGGAGCTATTTACGGAATAACCGAGGCTAGTCTCTACAAACCCATAACCATGGAACTCAAAATGTAAGATAGAACTAAGATGAGCAGAAGTTAAACAAGTATAACAAGTTTGATGGTTAGATGTGGAAAATATATATAATCAAGGACTACTACGAGTCCTCCATGTAGCTTTGTCTTATGGGCCGGACACTTAACCGACCGAGACAGGAGAAATGCCCACCGAAGGTACAAAGGGTGCTATTATATATATGTTGTATAACAATCTTCAAGTATAAATAAGTGTTAACAAGTTGATTATAATGTAAGACTATGGTCAGTTTGACTTTGGAAAGTCAAACTGCCAAAAAATATGAAGAACACCTTTGAATGCTTGAGAATTGGAAGAGAAAGAGATGAATGAGCAGGGATTAATGAAGGGGATATGGGTGTATATATAGGATGGGTTGAAAGGGTCAAGCATGGGGTGTGATATCAAGGTTTGCATGAAAGAGGGGTCAAGACAAGTCACAAAACAACAAAAAAAAAGATGGGGTTGCTGGTCTGCTGCTGGTCTGCACGTCGGTTCACGTCCGGAAGTTCGTTTTTGATGTATCTTGAGCGTTTTAAGTCCGTTTTCGAATCCGTAAAAGGGGTTTTTCAAATTAGACAAGCGGGAATGTTTTAGTAACATAAAATCTAATATTTTATATATTTGAAATGTTCGGGATATAAATCGGGTCGGTTTACAACATAAAAACAAATACAAAATAAATACAATTTGACCCGAAATCGAGGGATGTCACAGTATCCCCTACTTTAGGAAATTTCGTCCCGAAATTATGATGATGATGATGAGGCAAATAGATGTGGATACTTCTCTTTTATTGCGTCTTCTCGTTCTGATGTGTTGTAAAACACTCGTATTTTCCGCACGTTTTATCTACGTATTATATTATATTTTATATGTTTTAACTCGTTTTACATAGGTTTTACATAAATTTATTAATCTTGTAGGTTTTGGGTAAAAGAAAGGTAAAAACCGGGACTTTTCGAGCATTCTATGAGCCTTTTACTCGCATACAAGTTCAAGACAAAGCTCAAGGCCCGACCCGTATGCATCATGGAGGCCCAAATACTATTATAATATTATAATATAAAGAATTTAAAACCCTAGAGCTGCTGGACAGCAGCCGAACAGCAGCAGCAGGGGAGAAAAAAAAGAAAAAAGTTTTTTCGGCTAGGGTTTAAAGGTTGTGGCGGCTAGGGAAAGAAGAAGACACAAGAACCAAGCCTCGAGATTGAATCTCCATCGTTTTTGACAGCAAGAACAGCCCCGGAAACACCCGATATCCTTACATCTTTTTCATTGTTCATCAAACTTTATTTTCTTGATCAATTGTTAATTTGTTTTGCAATTGTGTTAGAGATTGAAGTGTTTATGATTATTGTTGATCGTTGGAAAATTGTTAAGATGATTGGTATGAGTTTATTAATGGTTTTATTTAACGTTCATGGTTGTCCGAAGATGATTATTGGCTAAACTTGTTAGTTCTACCTAGGAATGATGATTCTTGTTAGTGTTTGATGAGCTTGTTGGATTATTTGATTAATAGATCTTAATTGCTATTGTAAAGTTTGATTTAGACATGAAATAGGTTGTGTTTAATGGCTGGAAATTTTGGTGATTCATTGCATAAACCCCGTGTGTCGGTTGATTAGTTTTGTATTGATTGATCGGTGCATTGTTTGATTCTAGACTTGGTGTTTAGGGTTTGTTTGCGGTAGGTACCACCGTAGGGTTTTGTTGCATGTTTAATTGGATTAAGTACAGCGGTTAAACACCTTTTTTGAGACCGAGAGGTGATAGGAAGTTAGGGTTGTCTCATTGCCTGTGCATGCTAGAATAAGGATTGCGCGAGAGCGAGTTCGTTTCTTGTCAGGTTTAGGTGTTTGAGCGACTAGTTGATTTATTTTGGTTTAAGTTGAATTGTTCCTCTATCCTTGGTTGTGTAGTATTCATTGCCATTAGGGTCGAGTGATGGTGAGACCGAGAGGTGATCCTTCATTAGAACACGTTAGCAATTGTTTCCCGGTTTGGTCGTTTTAGCCGATTTTGAGTAGTTAGGGTTTGTTGTGTGAGACCGAGAGGTAATCCAGTGAGCCCGAGCGATGCTTAGTCGTGTCATATTTAGGGACCGGTGTCTAGATATCATTCAATCCATTAGCTTGTTAGGCCTACAATTTGATTCAGACCTAGGTAGACGTTTTTCTCCATCCTAAGTTAACACAGTTTGTTCCCCATTAAGTTTTCTATTTTTGGTAAGTTTTGTTAGTCAGTCTAGTTAGTTCAGTTAAGTATTTAAAAATCAAAAATCAATATAATTATTATTCTAAGGTAGGTCTTGTCTAGGGTTAGTGATCTTTAGCGTTCTGACGTGTCCACGTGTTCGATACTCGGACTTCCTAAGTCTATACTACTTGCGATCGGTACACTTGCCGGTTGTGTGTGGTTTTAGGATTTTCGTTTTAATATTAAAGCTTAGTTGTGAGGTTCATATTTATAGGGTTATTAGACACACATCACGTTCCCATGTAAACTCTGCGCCACGCCGTGATTCCCATTGAACGTTAACTAACCGGATGCGACTACGTTTGGTTTTCTTTTCGTTTCGGTCCACGATTTCGACAGGTCTTTCAACCATGATCATCGTTTCATTGACATGTACCTCGTCGAGAGGTATATGGAGATTACCTTCGGCTAAGCACCTTTTGAGATTCGAAACATGAAAAGTTGGATGAACACCGGTAAGCTCTTCCGGTAATTCGAGTCGATAAGCCACCTTTCCAACCCGTTCAAAAATTTTAAAAGGACCAACGAATCGAAGAGCTAGTTTTCCCTTCTTTCCAAAACGAACTACCCCCTTCCAATGAGATACTTTGAGAAGGACAAGGTCATCAACATTAAACTCGATAGGTTTCCGTCGTTTGTCGGCGTAACTCTTTTGACGACTTCTAGCGGCCAGAAGATTTTTACAGATTTGATCGATACGGTCGGTGGTTTCTTGAACCAGTTCGGGACCAGTGATTTGAGCTTCACCGATCTCGTTCCAACAAATCGGGGAACGGCATTTACGACCGTAGAGGGCTTCGAAGGGAGCCATGACAATGCTAGAGTGGAAACTATTATTGTAAGAAAACTCAATAAAAGGGATGTGGGAATCCCAATTCCCACCAAAATCAAGAACACACGCTCGTAGCATATCCTCGAGTGTTTGAATCGTACGTTCGGATTGTCCGTCCGTTTGAGGATGATAACCGGTGCTAAGATCGAGACGTGTTCCCAAGGTTTCTTGAAGAGATCGCCAAAAATGAGAGGTAAAACGAGCATCGCGATCGGAAATGATAGTTGTGACAATCGTCAATTTCAGGTTAACTCCGTTAACTCAACTCCGTCAATTCAAACTTAAGATCATTGAATCTATAACGCACACCTCATTACATTTAAACTAGGGTTTAAATGACGCTTGACACTTACTACATGTGTAGTCTTTCGGGAATTGCACCGAAACGCAAACGAATTGACGCAAACCATTGGTGAATAAACGAAAAACGTCAAAACAATAATTATGTGATAATTATGTGTTAGACTTATGTGTTATGTGATAACATTGTATAAAACGCTAACTCAAGATGCAAACGAGTTAATTTAAGCTAGAAAAGTGATAAATAGGTAGTTGAGGGACCTAGATGTAACATGTTATTATTATTAATAATAATAAACCCTAACTCTCTCTTCTCTCTTTCACTCTACCCGACGGCAGCCCACCCCCTCCCCTCTCTCGCGATCGGCAGCCTCACACACACACATATCACACCCGTTAAAGCTTGATTCTTCATAATCGGAGCATCCTACACTCGTTTCTAAGCACCTCTCACGTTTCTCTTGGTTATCTCTGCGTTTTTAAGGTATATATATGAAACCCTAACTATTGAATATCATATATTAAGTGTTTTATGATTGATTATGGCTAGAGGATGATTGATTATGTGTTAGTGATTGATATTGATAGTCATATGTGATTTTGAACGGTGAAAGATTGATGAATCATTAATTGTTTGTAAACCCTAAAGGGTTGCTACTGATTTTTATGATTAATAATGTTTATTGCGTGTTTTGAGTTATGTCATATGCTTAGGATGCATGTTAGATGATTGTTTATGCTTGCTGAGTTTGACAGCAGTGATTGTTAAAATTGAACGGTGTGTAACTTGTTGAGTATATAAGCAAACTGAGCTAATTATGAGTCTACAAGGTAGTACTCTGAGTCTAGTTTTCAGAAAGTCCAACCACGCCTAATTTGGAGGTGTTTTGGTTGGTCAAACGATTTAAATGCGATTAAAGATCAAAACTGGTACTGGACAGATTGTAAGTTATGATTAGACAACTGTAACTAAATGTTAATGTAAGAATTGGTTGAGATTATTGATACTACAGTAAACTAGGTTGAGTCTAGTTTTTAAAGAATATAAATTTGCAATTTTTGGACATGTAAAAGTTAACCTTTATGATTTTACAAAAACGTTATGCAAAGCTGAGTTGTTAGACCTGCTGTTAGGTTGTTTTGTAAATATTATATCTCATGAACTACGAGACCAATTGGGTTGGTTCCACTTCTGGAAGTTGACTTGTTGAGTTAGGAACCTAACCCAAGTGGTCTTGCATATGTTGGATTTTTCATTTAACGGGAATTTCAAATAACATTCTGTTGAGCATGAATCTGACTGTTATGAGTTTGCTGTAATGTTTTGATTATTGTGAGAAACCTGTGTGGAATAAAAATAAAATAAAACATGTTCTGGAAACCTAATACATGTATGCTTTTGTGATGATTTTTGATGAATTAATTGAGATGCTATGATCGGTGGAATAGTATAATCTTTCAAGTAGAATTCTGTCTCGGTAAAGTTAACTGCCGAACTTTGTGAAAATGCATGAAAAGTGCTAGTTGCTAGTTAATTGTTATGTTTTGACCAAATTGCCCCTGCGGGGAATACTTGCTAAATAAGTGTGGTATTTGAATAGTTGCTAGTGATATTCGTTATTAATACATGACACGTAAATAATTGTTCACACATGTATCGTATCACAAATGTACTTGTTAAGTCACACACGATTCACAAATAAACACGAAACGTATCTTGTGCTTAGGAATTATGTGCCGGGTCTAGAGACTCGATATAAGTTCCGATACTTAGAAAATCTCCTTGTCGTTTTAGAACGCTAGAGAGAGTTTTCTGTGACGCTCATCACTTGGTGATTTATTTTGGGAATTCTTCGCAAACAGTGAGTTCACTTACCCCTTTTAAACTGTTTTCAAACGCTTTTCACTTGGGGAGATAACATATCCGAAAACGCATTTAAGATTTTGTTAATATAGATTATATATCACTTGTAAAGACTAAGTGGCAAACGTAATAACTAAAGTCATTCATTCACATCGAACCGTTTAATATTGGATAATAGCGAGTCATTGTTGAGTAGTACTACTGGGTTTGACAAACCCCACCCAACGCTAAACTCGACTGGAGGTCGAGTGGGTGTAATCTTGGCTAAACACATACCATGGTCGGGATAGACCTGGTGGCAAGGCAAATGATAAACAGTCAGCTTCGGTGTCGAACACTTAGTAATACTTGTTTTATAGGCTAGCTACCTATAGATATATAATTGACATAACACTATCTGGTAACGCAAAACGCTGAACGCAAAAAGCTGAACGCAAAACGCTAAACGCTTTATTTTATATAAACTTGTGAACTCACCAACCCCGTGTTGACACTTTTAGTATGTTATTCTCAGGTAGCCGAGGCGGGCGCGCGGTTTAGGATCATGCATTGCTTGAAACACTTTTAATTATGCAAACTTATTTTAAACTGTTATCATTGGGTTTTAAGTCGTCCCGCGTGACGCAACATTGGTTTCTATGGTTTTACGCTTCCGCGCTTATTTTCATTTAAACGTTTTTATGGTTTGATTATAACTAATGATTCCGATCCTGTTAGTTCACACCCTCTGACGGTAAAACTCCGTTAGTGGATTTTGAGGGTGTTACAATAGTCAATGGTAAACCGTGTCGGCATACAATTTCCCGAACATAGATTTGAGCAAGCTGCTCGACAGAATGCTTCTCGCGGATCGGAATGAAAAGAGCAGATTTGGTTAAACGATCGATAATCACCCAAATGCTATCGTTTCCATTTTGGGTTTTGGGTAGTTTAGTGATAAAGTCCATAGCAATGTCTTCCCATATCCAAACGGGAATCGGTGGTTGCTCGAGTAGACCAAAAGGTCTTTGATGTTCGGCTTTGACTTTTAAGCAAGTAAGACATTTAGATACATACAAGGCTACGTCCTTTTTCATACCCGGCCACCAAAAGGTAGCACGAAGATCGAAGTACATCTTATCCACACCGGGATCAGAATACCACCACTTGTGAGCTTCATCGAGTATACAAGTACGAAGGTTATCGCGATCGGGAACCCACAAACAATTAAGAAAGTACAAAAGACCATCGGGTTTGGTTTCAAGTTGCAGTTCGGCTCCACACGACATTTCATCATACATGTTGCCTTCTTCAATGGAGGTACGCTGAGCTTGAAAGATACGAATTTGAAGATCGGTTTGAATAATGACGCTAAGGAGCAAAACGGATTTGACATTAACCTTTCGACTAAGGGCATGGCGCCAACATTTGCTTTACCGGGATGGTAGGGAATTTCGCAATCGTAGTCACTAAGTAATTCGGCCCAACGTCGTTGTCTCATGTTGAGATCTTTTTGGTCAAAATATGTTGAAGGCTTTTATGATCGGTAAACACAACACATTTCGTACCGTAAAGGTAGTGTCTCCAGATTTTGAGAGCGAAAACAACAGCACCCAGTTCGAGATCATGAGTCGTGTAGTTCTTCTCGTTGACCTTTAGTTGCCTTGATGCATAAGCGATGACTTGACCTTGTTGCATGAGAACACAACCGAGACCTTGATGAGAAGCATCGCAAAATACAACAAAATCGTTGTTTCTGTGGGGAAGAGTTAGAACGGGAGCATTGCAAAGCATGTCCTTGAGAGTGTGAAAGGCTTCTTCTTGTTTGGATCCCCAATCGAATGGTTTTCCTTTATGAGTTAGGGAGGTGAGGGGTAAGGAGATCTTGGAAAAATTCCGAATTAAACGCCGATAATATCCTGCCAAACCAAGGAAGGATCGAATATCCGTGGTAGTTGATGGAGTCTTCCAATCCTTAACGGCCTCAATTTTAGCGGGATCAACATGAATACCTTTGTCGTTTACGATATGTCCCAAAAGTTGAAGTTCTTCCAACCAAAATTCGCATTTGGAGAATTTGGCATAAAGTTGTTCTTACCTTAAGAGTTCAAGAATGGAACGCAAGTGATGCTCATGCTCGGCTTTGGATTTAGAGAAGATGAGAATGTCATCAATAAAGACAATAACGAATTTATCTAGAAACGGTTTGCAAATGCGGTTCATGAGATCCATAAATACCGCGGGTGCATTGGTTAACCCGAAGGACATGACCAAAAATTCAAAATGTCCATATCGAGTACGGAATGCGGTTTTTGGAATGTCTTCTTCGCGAACACGCAACTGATGATATCCCGATCGAAGATCGATTTTGGAGAAACACGTTGCGCCTTGGAGTTGATCGAAGAGGTCGTCGATTCGTGGCAAAGGATAACGATTTTGATAGTAAGTTTATTGAGTTCACGATAATCGATGCACATGCGAAAAGAGCCATCTTTCTTTTTCACGAAGAGGACGGAAGCGCCCCAAGGAGAGGAGCTTGGACGAATAAAGCCTTTGTCGGAAAATTCTTCGAGTTGGTTTGATAACTCTTGCATTTTCGACGGGGCTAAACGGTAAGGAGCCTTAGCCACGGGCATTGCGCCGGGCAGAAGATCGATTCGAAATTCAACCGGACGAATGGGTGGAAGACCGGTAACATCGTCTGGAAAGACGTCGAGAAAATCACAAACAATGGAGATATCTTGGATTTTTCTTTCCTTGTGATCTTTTACCACCGCTTGGGCTAGGAACGGAACATACTTTTGGCGTAAGTATTTTTGCGATTAAGAACACGACATGAGATTGAGCCTTTTAGGAAACATTTTGCCGTAGACCTTGAGAGTTTTACCGTTGACAAGCGGAATCCGAATGAATTTATCATAACAAACGACTTCGGCACGGTGCAAAGATAGCCAATCCATGCCTACTATGACATCGAAACTTCCCATTTGCATCAGAATGAGATCGATGGAGAATTTACGCTTACAAAGAGTGAGAGAACAATTACGAAGGACCGAGTTTATGGTGATAGAATTTCCATTGGCGACTTCGATAGAAAAGGGTCGAGAAAGCTTAGTGCGAGGTACGGCAAGAGTAGATTCAAAATTTAATGAAATAAAACTTCTATCGGCACCCGTATCAAATAATATAGAAGCCAAATGCTCGTTCACTAAAAACATACCGTTCACAACATCGTTTGCCACTTGAGCTTGATTAGCATTCATCATAAAAGCTAGTCCTTGGTTACCGGGATTTCCTTGAGGTGCATGAGGTGGTGGAGGAGGAGGTGCTTGGATGGCTTGCATGGGTTGGATGAGTGGTGCATTGAGTTGGGGAAGTTGAGGTTGGTAGGTTTGGACTTGGTAGGCTTGGGTTTGATAGTAGGGTATGGTTACGGTTTGGGCTTGGTTTGCAAAAGTGAGTCGTGGGCAATTGTTGCTGAAATGATTTGGGTCACCACAGTTAAAGCAAGCTCGGGGTTGTTGAGGAGGGTTTTGTGGGTAAGGTGCAAAGCGGTTTTGGGTGTTTTGTGGAGTGGTTCTTGTTTGGTTGGGTTGAGTACGTTGTGTGGAACGACATGTGTTATTTAGATGGCCAAAACGGTTACAAATGGTGCAATGGCGACAAGGTAAGTGAGATGGGTGATGAAGTTGACAATTGTTGCATAGTGGAAAAGTACCGGTATAGGGTTTTCGATTTTGTGGGGGAGCTTGGGGTTGTTGTTGCGGTTGCGGTTGGGTAACGGCATAGTTTCGGTGGTTTTGTTTGGGTTTCTTTTTATTGTTGTGGCGGGAAGAGTTTGAGTAGTTGATGGCTTGAGGTGGTGGGTCAACTTTGGCTTGAGGTGCGGGTGCGGGTTTGCTTTTATCACTTTTCTTCTTGATAGTTAGGGTACCCGCCTTAACATGGTTCTCCGATAGCGCACCGACTAGAGTAATTGCATCCTCAAGGTTCTCGGGTTTGCTACTCATGACTGAGTCCCGAATTAGCATGGGTAAACCCCCGATGTATTTGTCGATTTTACGTTCGAGTGGGGTAACCAAATGAGGTACAAGGGTGCTCAATTCATGAAAATGGAGCGAGTAAGCGGCATTATCACCACTTTCTTGTTTCAATTCCCAAATTCAGCTTCAAGCTTTTGGAGCTCGTGTTTGGGACAAAACTTCTTCATCATGAGTTCCTTAAGTTTGGTCTATGGAAGCGCCATGGCAATTTCCGCCCCTTGGAGATGCATAACACTATCCTACCATGTAAGAGCAGTTTCCCCAAACATGCTTGAAGCGAAATTAGTTTTCTTCGCTTCGGGGCATTCGCTGTGTCGAAACACACTCTCCATTATCTCAAACCATTGCAACAACGTAGTTGCACAGTTCGTGTCGACGAATTTGGTTGGGTTAGCACCGGTAAATTGTTTATAAGTATAGGATGCGGGTTTGGGTTCAACGGGTGCAACAACGGAAGGTGCAACGGGAGGAGGTTGGGTAGCTTGAAGTTGGGTTAGTAGTTCGGGAATCACAGCGGCCATTTGCTTGACGACGAAAGATGCCATACGCCGGTTGGAGTTCTTGCGTGGTTGACGTCGTAGTGGAGGCATTCTAAAAAAAAATTATAAAGAAAATAGAATGAGTTTGAAGTAATTGGAAATAAATATGAGGGTGTATAAAGATAAAATAAAATTTCAATTTTTGATTGTGAATTCCTAAAGTTAGTGAGGATGAGATGTTAGTAAGAAATTTTTTTTTCTATTATTATTATTATTATTATTATTTTAAGTTTGTACATAAACCAAATGATAAAATGTGTATAAGTATATGTTTCAAAGTTTTGGAGTTTAAAAATTGGGAGGTTTTGAAGTATAGAAATTTACATATGGTCGGGAAAGTCGTACAAGAACCACCATGATTTGATAACCCGACAATAAAATTTGTAAATAAATGTAATATATATATGGAGTCGAACATATGCACGTATCACCGCGTCTTTTATATCGTTGACTCAAATTGCGATAATAACATATAATAAAACGGAGATACAACGAGATGTCAAAAACACTAGTCCACGTATCACCGTGGCTTTCATGTTTTCAACACCAAAACATGGAGGCAACCGGAACGCTTGCATTCGACTACTTAAAGTTGTCGTCTCATATAACGTAAGTCGTTTGGCCTAGAAAAGAACACTTAAACTCGACCTTCCCAGGTAAGTATATCACCTTCGATTCTTGGAATCTTTTTGTCAAAAGGTCGTTTCCAAGTGTTCAGTCCCTACGGTCATCGCAACGGATATTATAGAGCCGATCTTTAAGAAGATTTTAAACAACGGAATCCAAGTTAAGCTTGTGATCCATAAAACATAATAATAAAAAAAAAACTAATGTTTTGCGTTTTAAGGTAAGGATACCTTAGAATACTATGAAAGTGTGTGTATGTGTACATTTATGATTTAAAAATGAATTTTAATCAAGTTTATAATAAATAAGTGCAATAAACAATCAAGTAGGGTAAACACGTATAAGCATCACATATAAGGACCCTAAAGCCTAAACTATACTAGGTCGTTACGTCTAACCACCTATCTTATAGTCAATGGGCTCTGATACCAATCTGTCACACCCCGACCATGACGGAAACGTCGGGGCGCAACCGATTGTTCATCGCACACGACACTATTAAGTGACAATATTTAATCAACTCATTTAAATTCATAAAAACACAAAGAGTCACATAACTTGTTCATACAATAACCGAATTCAAATCATAGTAAATAATATACTGTTCGTTTTGCTAATATCCTAATAGTCTCGATAACGTTTTTTCTTCAAGCCCTCGAGTCAACCTAATGTCAAACCTATAACATTGCATAAATAGATTTTTGTCAACACAAAGGTTGGTGAGCAATTTCATAGTTTTTGAACAATAGATATATAATATGAAATTCCACAACTTGTATACAAAACAATAAATAATAGCAACAATTTAGATAAATGAAATCGTTAATAAAAATACATTAACGACACCTTTCTATAAGGGGATGCCAAATATACTCGGATTTTGTATGAAATCGTTAATAAGAATACATTAACGACACATTTCTATAAGAGGATGCCAGATATACTCGGATTTATGAATCAACCGTCCAAAAGCGGTAAACACATTAGCACTTAAGCATATAAGCATATAATCACAAAATCGAGCATTTATTTAAGTAAAGTATACAATAAAGTTTGTGGTTTAAGACTCAAGTATAAATCATTTGGATTTGAATAAGTTTGCAATGTCACCCCCAAAATATAAAAGAGTGAAAACGGGGGATGAAAGTACTCACGTTCAAGTAATAAACTTGAAAGATTTGATGATTTGGAGATTAACCGGAACGACGAGTTTAACGAACGAAGCCTAAAGGAGAAGAAGTCTTGTATTAGAAAAGTTGTCTTGGAAGTCTTTAAACTAAAATAAATGATAAGAAATGTAAACAATTTAAAGTTTAAGGTTTAAAATGTAAATATTTAAGAAATTATAATAATAGTCCTTTAAAAATGTAAGTTTGCTCGAAACCGGGTTAAAGTATCTAGCCCTTAATTTTACTCAACATATGTTAAGTAATAAGGTGGGTAAAAATGCAAGAAAGCAAGTCCCTTTATAATATAGATACTAAAACGGGTTTTAACGAGTGTTCGGGTGGTAAGTTCGGGTCTTGGTGACTTGACCAAACCCAGAGTCAACTTTCCCAAAATAATAAATGTATGAGATAACTCAATAAATCTTAAAGAGACTTAACCAAGTATGTAGTTCTATTGTTTAAGAACTAACAACGTCCGTTAAGCGAGTGTTTGGTTTAATCGGTCCAAACTTTGTTATAAGATCAAGTTGGATTCAACATTCCGAGTGCTTTGTGAAAATAATTAAAATCAGTTTATAAAGTATTTTTAAAGAAATATATAAGCTTTAATGGTTAAAAACACACTTGTGTGTCTTAAGCGAGTAAACTTGGTTTAGTTTGGTTTGGTTCGGTTTTTATCTTGGAATAAGGCCAAGAATGGTTACAACATGTCCAAACATCAAAGAACTTGTAAAATAATTTATAAATAATAATACCAAAGTTTTACATACAAAAAGTCAACAACAAAGTTTTTAAACGAAAGTTCGGTTTCCGGTTCGGATCTTGTTTCGGGATAAGACTGAGGTTAGATTCTACAAACCCATAACCATGGAACTAATTAAAATGATTTTAGAAACTCAAATCTTACATAAAACATGTTTATACAACTATTTAAACAAACTAGTAAACAAGAGTTCGGCTTTCGGTTTGGAGCTATTTACGGAATAGCCGAGGCTAGTCTCTACAAACCCATAACCATGGAACTCAAAATGAAGATAGAACTAAGATGAGCAGAAGTTAAACAAGTATAACAAGTTTGATGGTTAGATGCGGAAAATATATATAATCAAGAACTACTACGAGTCCTCCATGTAGCTTTGTCTTATGGGCCGGTGACGTGTGCGAATATATATATAAAATTTGAATAAAAGTTTCACACAAATCGGGTTTTAAAAATGGTTTTCACCAACAACCAAACCACACACGAAAGGCAAGTGTACCTATCGTTTGTAGCAAAGTATCGGTAAGAACTGAGTGTCAATCCATGGACACGGCTAACTTTTGATACTAAATCTTTGTAATTAATTTAACCAAACCAACAATCCAAATAATTTCTTTTCAAGTAACTAAACTAGCATACAACAATGACAAAGCAAATTAAATACAACTAATAATCAATCCAAACAAGGCTACTTAGACTATGCATCCACTCAACTTAGTGATAAAATAGCAATGATAATGACAAACATCATGTATTAAGCACCAACATTAAATTTCAATCAAGACAACCTAATACTAGCAACAAAACAACATGATGGGTTTTCAACAAGGTAATAACCATAGATTAGTAAGTTTGTCAAAACTACCTAATCTCATAATCAAAGGAAAGCTAGAATGAAAACAACAAACTAACCACTTAAAATCATGTAAAATAGACAAGTTCAAGAACACTAGGTAAACACATGAGTCTTTTAATTAGCAAAATATGAACCAAGAAGTATGGCCTTAATCCCTAGCAAATATTAACCAACTCAAAGAATCATATTATCAACATATAATTTTCCAATATCAAGTGATAGGTTTCATGCTTGTTAAAATTCATAACCAAGTTAATTTTCACTAGTCATTCCTAACTTAGAACAAAGTATACATACACAAACTAAGTTCATAAACAAATACTTAACACATAGTTTTCCAACATATTTTGGCTAAGCATCTATCAAACTAACAAGACTAGGAATTAAAACAAGCATTCAACCATCAAACTCTATTCAAGAACATATCATAAACTTGAAGAATACCAACTTGCCAAAATCATGCATAGATAAAATATCACATAAGTAGGAGTTTCCACATAATCTAAGTAGTAAAAGTATTAGCCCATAAGGCTTAATACAACAACCAAAATCAAAATAGTCTTACAAAGCATTGTTAGAAACAAAAAATTGCAAACTAAGATGAATGATGAATGCTACTTGCAAGGATGATCATACAAGATGGAAGCCTTGAATTCTCCCTATCAAACACACAACAATTTTCCAGAAATTTTAGAGAATTCCCCTAAGGCTCCACACTTGAAATGGGGGTAGTGGAGGTATATTTAAGCTTCTGGACGTCTGGCACGGGCTCGTGCACGGGCATGCACGGTCGTGCATATAAGTGGAAAGTCAACACCCTGCTTTAACCTGACCAAAAGGTCAGATTTCTCTGTTTTGGCACGGTCATCGGCACGGGCCCGCACGGCCGTGCAGATCCTGCACGGGCATCTGCACGACCATGCACGGTCGTGCACCTTTGAATTTGCAGCACTGGCTCTGGCACGGGCAAGCATGGTCGTGCAAGTCTGGCAGATTGCCTATTTTGTCCCCGAAACGCCCTCTTTTCATGTTTTCTTTGTCGGGCGGGCTCCCGGACCTGCAAATTCACAAATAACTCAAATAAGTACCTAAAACAATGAATTTGCATGAAGTTCGGGATAAATATGAATGTAATTTGATGCAATAAGATGTATACTTTGTGTTACATCAGCCGGACACTTAACCGATCGAGACAGGAGAAATGCCCACCGAAGGTACAAAGGGTGCTATTATATATATGTTGTATAACAATCTTCAAGTATAAATAAGTGTTAACAAGTTGATTATAATGTAAGACTATGGTTAGTTTGACTTTGGAAAGTCAAACTGCCAAAAAATATGAAGAACACCTTTGAATGCTTGAGAATTGGAAGAGAAAGAGATGAATGAGCAGGGATTAATGAAGGGGATAGGGGTGTATATATAGGATGAGTTGAAAGGGTCAAGCATGGGGTGTGATATCAAGGTTTGCATGCAAGAGGGGTCAAGACAAGTCACAAAACAACAAAAAAAAAAGATGGGGTTGCTGGTCTGCTGCTGGTCTACACGTCGGTTCGCGTCTGGAAGTTCGTTTTTGATGTATCTTGAGCGTTTTAAGTCCGTTTTCGAATCCGTAAAAGGGGTTTTTCAAATTAGACAAGCGGGAATGTTTTAGTAACATAAAATCCAATATTTTATATATTTGAAATGTTCGGGATATAAATTGGGTCGGTTTACAACATAAAAACAAATACAAAATAAATAAATTTGACCCGAAATCGAGGGATGTCACACATGGTGTTGATCAATCAAAGCACCATCAAACTAACGACTTTTGATCATATAGACCAATTTTAATACCAATTAGCATAATAAGGAAAATAAAGCCTCAACCAGAACGACATTCCTTTCACGTGCGGATGTAGTTAAGTGTCTGACTCTATTGATCATAATTTCCTGCTATTGTGACCAGTGCTCATGTTCGCGTGCGCAAACCAACCCAACAAACAAGAAAACAATGCCACTCTGGAACCTGAGAATGATTCGAGCTGTATGAAGGGAACATCTCACGTATTTTTTTTGGGGCACCGGGGGGGGGGGGATCCTGAAAGGGTAGAGGTGCACACAGAAACTGGTTAACCGACTGGTTTCTAACCGGTTAACTGATTTTTTTTATTATTATTTTATTAAAAAGTGGTTTTTAACCGGTCATTCACCGACCGGTTAACCGATATTTTTATTATTTTATCAAAACCGGTTAGTACCCGACCCGAGTAACCGGTCTAACCAGTTATTTCCTGCCAAAAAAACCGGTTAGAAAATTAACCGGTTAATCGATTTGTGCACCTCTACCGGACATGGTACCTTCACTGACTTGGGCCCAGGCCTAAGTGAAAGTGAAGTGGTGGGCCTACCCGAAGACAATTTCACCAAAACTCTCTCTCTCTTCTTATCATTTATTCTTAAATAACGGGCCTAAATGAAAGACCCTAAGCTTAGCCCAGCAAACAAAAGCAGCTAGGGTTTCCATCATTCATTCACTATAAACATAACCGATCTAAACTCCGCCGCACTTGTGTACTCTGAAATCCCGTCGTCGTCGTCGTCGTCACCATGAGAGCTAAGGTAACGTTCATCAATTACTGTAATTCATTTCAATTTCACTTTAATTAAACTAATTTTGGACGATTTTTTTATAAATGACAGTGGAAGAAGAAGAGAATGAGGAGGTTGAAGAGGAAGCGTCGAAAGATGAGACAACGATCCAAGTAGACCAGCCGTTGAAGCACATCCTCCGGTGTCGTCGTTTTACTCTTTTCATTTGTGTTTAATCTTGTAGTACTTGTTGATGATGATACATCTGGTTATGGAGTTTTGTTTAACATACTTTTAAGATGTTTTGCTGGTCTTATCATCTTGCCTTTTGATATTATTTTCAAGCATAATTATAGTGTTGCTTTGATTAGAGTTGAGTGCTTGTGATTTTTTACCTTATGATTTGGTTTGTTGCGAATACATGTTAATTTCCTTAGAAGTTGCCTGTTGATGTCGTTGGATTGAACTTGTAGCTACTGTTATCTTTAGGTTTGTTATGTAGGTTTTAAGAGTAGTCATGGATCTTAACTTTTGAGGTGTAGTATTTAGCCCCTTTTTATATTGTTGACTTGTTAGATCTATTTCAACCTTGGTTTTAAATTGCGTGAAGCGGTTGTTGCAGTTCACTTGAAGCAATGCGTTGTTCCCATGTTGTGCTGAAATTTTGCTGATTTATGCAAAAGGCGATATGTAGGGTTTTGTCAGTTTCGAAATTGATGCAGTCTTTTGTGTTTTTTTTATAAGATGTTAGCCGAACCTGGTTTTCTACGAAGAATTGATTACCAATTTCAGTTGAATAATGTTGTTTGTTGATCAATTTTCGAAGAGTTGATGGTCAGTTTTCAATTGAATCGTGGTGTTTCAAGGAAATGAGGAATTGATTGTCAATTTCAATTGAATCAATTGTCAATTCCGATTTCAAATAGTCATTTTTTCAATTGAATTGGGTTTCAGTTGAATTGTTTTGTTTCAAATAACTGGTCAGTTTTTTATTTATTATGTCTTTATTTATTGCCAATTTTCGAAGAATCGGTTGTCAATTATCAACTGAATTGAGTTTCAATTGAATCGGTTGTCAATTTTCAAAGAACCTGGCAAGTTTTGATTTATTAATTATTATGCCTTAGAATTTATGCCAACGAAACATGTTTTGAATCTTTAATATTAATATAATAAAGAGCGCATCTATCACGTGATTTGCTTGCATCGTACATCCAATTTTTTTGCCAAAACGCATCTGAGCTCATTGCGTAGTTTACAACCATGATCCCGACAACGCTGAAAAGATTATTGTTCTGACCAAAAGGCATTTCAGGGTTAATACTCTTCCATTTAGAGGTGTAGATAAAACTGTTTTTGGAACTTGAACTAGTTTGTAACCCAGGATTGGTATTTTAGCTGGTTAAACCGCCAATTTGTAATCAGATTGGGAACCCCTTTGCCCGAACCCAGCTGGTCAAAAACCTTAAAAATCAAAATAGAAGAATGTAACGATATAGGGTGGGTTGGTCAGTCTTCTGGTTGAGTTGGTTTTAGTTTGGCCAAGACTTTTGCATTTCTTGGACTGAGATGTTTCATATTCTGGTTTTTACATGTATTGGACCCGAAATTAACTCCAAAATTATGATAGAAACCAAATTGAATATGCTAAATGAATATGATCTTGGGTCTATCCTAGTCCGGCATCCAACTTCTCGGTTTATACCAAATCATTTCAATTTTCAATCACTTCATTAAAGACCATAACTTACTTGGTTTAAACCTAGTTTTTCAATAATTTGCCCACCATGTAGCTAAGATTTTAGACGCTCAAATATGCAGCTCAAGTAGTCGTTGATTTCGAAAGTAAAAAAGGGTTTTAAACATGCTCTTATAGAAACACCAGACGCATGAATTGTGGCTTGAAAGTAAAAAAGGGTTTTAAACATGCTCTTATAGAAACACCAGACGCGTGAATTGTGGCTTTTTGTGTGTTGACTGATAATCTGAGCTAGTTGCTATCAATGATAACTTCTGCTTTTTAAATTACACAAGTATGATTAGATTAGATTAGATTAGATTAGATAAGTGTTCACGATGCGTGTCTTTTTGCTGTTGAAGTCGTTATCTTATATTAAGAGAGGTGGTAATATAAGCTAGTTTAGCAGCCAACAAAAACATTTTTTAGACTACTAAGTACAGACGTCATATGAATTATAGATAACTGCTAACCCAAATTTGAGATCCATCCAAAACGTCACTCGTTCCAAAAGAAGCTATTTTTAAAGAAAGTTCATGGAAGTCCCAAATCAATTTTATAAATATGCACGAATCTTCCTACAAGTCTCCTTGTATGAGAGTATCTAGAGCTTTAATAATTGGTTGTTAGATATATTAAACTTCGTTGAGTTGTATGTTTGATCTTGATGTTATTATTCATCAAAGTTGTTTTTTGTACTTTAATTTTATGTTTTATATATTTCTATTTATTTAAATGTCTAATAAGACCAAATCGTGAGCCGATTACATATTTACCACTGCTTGATTTTAGTTTACATTGTTTAAAAACTAGTATTAACAGTTTGATTTGGTTCCAAGGAACGTCCCGGTAGAGTGGTAGTAAGGTGTGTTTCCAAAGGATATACAAGTATAGATAGTTAATAGAAGTATATTAGGATTAAGGGTCATGATATAATAAAGATCATAGGGCTTCCCACAAAAGCATGTGATATAAATCCAGTTAATTAACACTTGAGAGTTGAGATAATAAAATTATGATCTACCCCTCTTATAGTTGTAACATATCAAATTTGTTTCACAAAATAGAAGAGACTTGTTAACTAATGACATGTGATTAAGGAGTATGACTAGGTGGGGGTGATTAGCCGCTCCCTTGACAACGAGCATGTCTTGCAAACACCAACTCACCACCATGCTACTTTAAACCATTATAATAATACTACCTAACCAAGCCTAACTCTTGAATATATTGGTTATACTATATCTTATAATAAATTAATGACCAAGTATACTTAAATAATGTATAACATGTGGTTAAAAGAATGTTAAATCAACGTGCACTTATGCTATACATAGGTTTTCATAATATATAATTTTAAGTAGATGAATGTTATGGTATCTTAACTATGTATATGTAACATAATCATCTAAATAAAAATCCAAGCAAAGGTGTCCAAAATCGAATACAAAATTTTGGATAACTCATTTTGGTACTCGAATGCATTCCAAAGTTTCGGATGTATAAGCGGATATCCAAATTCGGAAAGTATAATTATAGACCAAAACTCAAAAGTATAAACACAAATATTAAATAGTTAAGTATAGTTAATATTCGAGTATTCGGATATCCCAAATATTTGATTTTTTTTATAAAATTGATATTCGAATTTGAAAATCCTGTTATATGAAAATTTGGAAACCCGAAATTTCGGATGTTCGAATTTTCAAATATTTCGGGTTTCTATTCAAAATTCGAAATTGGATCTTTTTGTCCACTCCTAATCCGCGTGACCAAATACATATGATACAAAGGCAATACAAGGCAGCGTATGCTACGCCGGACTGAGCATATCATACGCCAACACATATTTCTTTTGTAGTTGGTTAACAGGCCTTGGTTTTTTCACTCGTTTTTCTTGTACCAACTCATTTGTAATTTTTCCAAGTAAAACAGACATTGAAAGTTGATCAAAGTTCAAGTGCTGAGTGGGTTCGTGGCTTCGTGCACAAAATGTTTTGAGAAGTCCTTTGTAAATGTGTGATTGTGTTTTTATTTACACTTAAACCTCAACTTTTGGATATTGTAATGATGTAAATGGGTTTCTTAGTAGTTGTGGTCATAGATAGTCTCTTAGAGCCACGTAATCATTAATAGATAAAAGTATTTCACCGATATTCAAATTCTCAATTGGATAATCTAGTCATTCCAGTTTGAGAAAATTACTGTTTGCGTCCCTATGGTTTTAGGGCGGAGACACAATGAGTCCCCGAAAATTTTTTTGAACTGGTTGAGTCCCCGTGCATTCAGAAACGAACAATTTGAGTCCCTGGGGTTTCAGAAACAGACAATTTGAGTCCCTGTGGTTTCAGTAAAATGAAAGTTTTACCTGAAAGTTAAAATGGCAGGGACTCAAATGGTTCGTTTCTGAAACCACGGGGACTCAACTAGTTCAAAAATTTTTTGAGGGACTCATTGTGCCTTCGCCTTAAAACCACAGGGACTCAAACAGTAATTTTCTCTTCCAGTTTTAGTCGGGTCATAAAAGCTCTTGTCGTTGTGAGTGAAGACCAAGGTTCAAAACCTGGTAACGGGGTAGATTTCATTGGAGTAGTTTAGGACTAGGAATACGGATAGATAGATGAGTGTGTGTAGCCGTTCAAAAAAAAACTGATAGCATAGAATAAAAAACTAAGAACGAGCATCTATTTTATGTTATGAAATTGATGTCCTAAAATAAACCAAAGTTCCATTTTATAGGTTGTGAACTGCTAAACGGTTAAACAACACAATACTTCGTGAAATAGTGTCAGCTTGGCAATTAAAACAATTCTCAAATTCAATTGTTATCAACAGTAAATTAGTTATTGTTGATTGTTACCTTTTATCAGTAGTGCTTTAGTTGTCACCGGTGGTTGGTCCTCAGTACTAATATAAAATACCATGATCAGCGAATTCCAAGTGATCACATTTACCGAGGATGTACCAGTTCCAAGCAAAGCAAATTTGAAACAAGCAACTCAACTATTGTAATCCATTTTTCGCACATAGCCCTGGTTTCACTTAGCCCCAGATTTGCCGATGTCGGGAATTAGGATAACCTGGAACAAGCATACCTCATACCCTCTAAGTTGTAAAAATATATCTTAAAGTTAATCCAAATTAACTAAAATAACTTAGGTGTTGTTTGTTTTTTCAGAAATAAAATGTCTGCAGTCTGTGGATCATATCTGCAGGCATCTGCAGAAGAAGAGATGGACCAAACCTCTGCAGTCTGCAAGAAGAAGACTGTTTGTTTTTTAACTTCTTTAGATTGCTAAAATAAACTGATAGTGATGTACAAACTATGGTAGTGGGTGGTGGTGGTGCTAGATGGTGATAGTGGTTGCGGTGGGTGGTGGTGGCAGAGGGTGGGTGGTGGTGGACAGTGGCGGTGGTGGTGGTTGGCGGGCATTGGTGGTAGTGGACGGTGGGTGGTGATGGTGGACGATGGGTGGGTGGTGGGGGTGGACAGTGGGGGTGAACGGTGGGTGGTGGTGGCAGACGATGGGTGGGTTGTGGATCATGATGGTGGTGAACGGTGGGTGGTGGTGGACAGTAGGTGTTAGTAGGGTGTGGTGTTTTAACCCTCTACAGACTTTAGAAGATCTCAGAAGTCAATGGGCCAAGTCTTCACCAAGAAGAGCTTGCGCAGACGTTTTTTAATGAAATGCCTTCGAGAAAACAAACAGTTTTCAGATGACAATGTCTGCGCGTGGTCTACATAGCGCAGACAAAAGAGCATGCGAGGACCTTTTTCAAAAAAACAAACAGCACCTTAATAAGAATAAAATCGTCAACAATGTTTCTGTTCATGTATAAGAATGTTTAATACAAAATCAATTCACTATAGAAAACTATTATAAACAAAATAAATTAATAAACATATATGTATGTATTGCTTTAATTACAACAGAAACGATCGTTAATTGATTGTACTGTTTTCACGATTATTTCTGTCATGAACCATGGATTTACACACGAAATACCCAAACCAATTTTATTAAATCCCAAATTGTTTATACAGATATAACAATTCTCTCATCAGAATGATGAAGAACAATACAAACATACAAGGAACACTTAAGATCAGGAAAAAATACAAGTTGATCTTAAGACTTGATCTGTATAAACAACTAAAGAACAAACCCTAATTTTACTTCACCAAAAAATAAAATAGATGAATGAGATGCCTAATTGAACTTTAGTCCTCAAAGAATTCAACAGCTCTGCTTAGCAAACCCCTATTTTCCAAGACTTGCATAATAAGCCCCTCAACTTTATATTGACATGCAATCAACCAACAAAACAAACAACCAACAATTAGCACTAATCATCTCCTTAATATTTAATATTGTTTGCTATTGAATTGAAGTTCGACATATTTCAACATCCCCCCTCAATTCAATAGGCAAAACACATTAAAAAATTTTAAAAGAACAAAAATAACAAGACACCAAAAACTAAACATAAGACATTCACCGGTGACTCTTATTTAGAGTTTTTGTAACAAAAAAATCGATAATAAAATAACTTTCCTGTGGTTATTGCTTCTTTCAAGCGAATGAAGAAACAACCATTATAGCCCTCTCATTTTGGCTTTGACAAACAAAGCAGCTCGTTGTTATAGCCAACTCAAAAAACCTTTAATAGAGACCTTCCAATACATGTTCCAAACAACTTGGCAGCCGAAGAGCCAGAAGTCTAACATCAAATTTCCAGCCAAAACACAGACATTAAATCCACCAAAAACTGGCCCAAAGCATATTAACAGCAAACATCACTACAAAGCATACTTCATGAAATTAGAGCATTATATTCATACACAAAATTTAGATATTGGAACATCTCTCAACTCATCAACTCATTTACTAGAATAATAAAGCATTTGATATTATAATCATTTGATCAGTCTAAGATCTATCCTAGTTCAATCTTGACGTTGAATAAACCAAAACATAGATTTAAATCTTTAATCAACACCTTGTTTTGAACATGTACTAATTTCAAGACTAGATATATTTGAGACCAAAAGACGTATTTTCCCAGCATACCCAAGTAGAGTTAATAAAATAAAAAAAACGTTAACAAATGAAAAATATATCAATAGAAAAAACCTCCCTGTCACATTTATACTTCTCACAGTTACTTTACTTGATACTTAGAAGCAACCAACTGACCTGATACATAACAAAAAATGATCTCTCCAAGACACAAAAAAATCAAAGTTGACGCATTGAACCCTTTCTGAAGAGATTAATTTGACAAATATTGATACAACATGCTCCCACTTAATAGTGAACAACATAACTAGATAAACGGAAATATTTTTTTACTTTATTTTAACAGATAAAAAAACTAAGAAAACCAAACTCTTTAAGTAGAATCACAAAGTTATGCCATAAATTGATGAATTATAAACTTGGAAACATTATTCAAGCATTAAGCTTTAATTTGACCATGTTAAACGACAAAAAAAACCATTTCTAGAGACGCAGAGAGCAACTTTCTGCAGTAACAAATTAGAACCAAATCAGAGAACTAATAATCTGATTTACAATGGTTTTCAAGAAATACAAACATTTCACAAACACGTTCAATTAAAAAACAGTCACTAGACTCCATAAACCTCATAAGAACATCAAAAAACAAAATAAAACTTGATTATCCGACCAAATACAAAATTGATAAGCTGAGACACAAGAGAATACAAACCCGTTTAAGCTCATAAGACCATTTGTTACAAATTAATGAATCAAAACAAAGATCAAACGATTAAGATTTTATTAATTTACATGAATTTGAGGTTTAATACAGCCCAGATTACAAAGAAAAGCGTGACATGCATGATTCACCAACTTGATGAATCTAATACCAAAATATACACAAGCCCGACAAAAATTTTTCCTGATCAAAACTAAAAGATGAAATTGGACGACTGCCGACAAACAATAAGATCAAATTTAAGCGCTTTTTCATCAGAAATCCTCTAATTGAAAGATGAACTTTAAATTCACTTTCAAAAGAAAAAGATCAAGTGTCAACACATACAATATATTTCAAGTAACACAGAATCATACGATTGCATACCATATATCAGACAAAAAACTCTGACAAAAAATATAAAGTCACGAGACTTTAAGACAAAGACATGTCACAAGACATATACAAACTTTCTGTAACACTACAGAAAGAGAACAAAAAGAAAGAATCGTAAGATTCCACAACACTATCAGAAACATATCTGATAAGAAAATAAAAGCCAAACAGCTTTAAAGAGCTCAGAACCACATCTGAAGACAATACATTTGAAGAACTTAAAGATTAATTTGACTTGATCAAAAAATTTTACAACTTTACAAGAAGCATATATGCAAAGAACTTGAAAGAACATAAAGACTAATTTGAATCAAGCAAAAACTTTTACAACTTCATGAACAATAACGAATCACAAGATTCAAAAAAATAACCAGAAACATATCTGATTAGATACATAAAAACCACACGGCTTTTAAGAAGTCCGAAACATATCTGAACATAAGACAAGTGAAGAACATAAAGACTGAAGAGGTAGGTCCCAGCAGAGCCCAGTTGGTCCCGCAAGACTCACCTTGAACAGGGACGTCTGCGCAAAGACCATCTGCTCCCGCAGGACCCACCATGCTCATAGAACCTTACGCGCAGTACACAAGCTGTACACGCAGGGAAAGCCTCCCAATGGTGAAGTACCCCGCCTGTTCCCGCAGTTGCGGATACAAGCCATCAGGGAAGGCTACCCGCAGACAGCAGGGCTACACGCACAAGACAATAGATACTTCAGTAGTCACATGAAGGAATGAGCAAGGCGGGAACAATCCCGCCTAAATGAGCCAGTCTATGATTCTGAAAGATCTTTTGTACTATACCTACCAAGGTATGGATAGGACAGACGATCTGACCAGAACAACCCATGAGCCAATCACAGGGTGACAGCTCACCGACAACAGTGCGAGGAGGAGCACCCTCTAGTACTGTTTGTCACTATTAGCCGCTGCCTACTCACCAACCCTTACTGTGGGACATGCACAGCCTACAGTTGGTGGAATAGTGTTACTATTGGCCGTAACCTTTTCACCAACCAGTATGGCCTGCGTACAATCCACAGTAGGTGGGACGTGCATAATCTACAGTTGGTGGAATAGTGCAGCCGACTTTGTCACTGTTGGCCGTAACCTACCCACCAACCAGTATGGCCTGTGCATAGTCCACTGTTGGTAGAACAGGAATACTATTCAGCCGGCTGTACCTGCTTGGAAACCTACCTTCGGCTATAAATACTCCAACATCTTGGAATGGTAAGATCATCTGCTATCCAGTTATCTAGCAATCTCTTAATATACACTTATATTCAGAGCAACCTAGTCTGATTCTCACGCCGGAGGGTGGTCACAAGGAGGAACCCCCCCCCCCCCTTCTCAGTGACGAGCTTACGGTGTTTGTTTTGCAGGTCTCCTGAAGAACAGCCTTCTCAGCTAGACCTCATCCGTGGGAAACATTACTTAACCCCCAGATTATCTATAATCTGTACCGGGTCACTTAGTGTTTCTTCATTGGCGCCATCCGTGCATAAAAGCTAGAACTATTTTAGTTTTTTCACAATTTCTGAAGAAATGGTTAACGTTACTCCGGTTCAAAGGCCAGTAACCGACCAAGAAACCCCGGTAACAACCCCAGCAACTGGGGGGAACACCGGCGGTTATACAATCCTTACGAACACTACCCCGACTACCCAAGCCGGGGCAAGTGGAGTAAATATTCCATTGGGGTTCTCCGATACCCAACTGGAAAAACGAACGAAGGTTCCTCGCCAAACACTAGATCAAGTGAAGGCGTGGGCCGAAGCACGGCAAAGAGAATTCCAAGCCGAATTGGACGAACGCTTGCGTTCAGTTCAACAGGCTGACGAATTCGCCAGTACTCGCCAACACCTCAATATGAGCAGTGACTGCGAGTACTCAGACGACGAGTTGGAGTCCGACACCGACGCGAACCCTCGCCATAAGGCGAAAGGGAAGCGTAAGGAAACGGACGTCCAACCAAAAAGGAATTTTGGGGAAGCCTTTAAACCAATCGTGGAGAGAAACCCGCGTGACTTTTCCAAAACCTTTAGACCAACTGCCACAAATGCAGGGAAGTCAAAGTTCGCAAGGGACATTGCGGAAGCAATCGCCCCGAGAAGTGCCAAACAAATGTCCAACATTGGCACTTATGATGGTCTATCCGACCCAGACGACCATTTGAACAGGTTCATTGCGGGGGCTACCGTCAGCAACTGGACGGAACCCACGTGGTGCTACATGTTCCAGATGACTCTGGTCGGAGCGGCCAGGGCATGGTTCGATCGTTTACCGATCCACCACATATATGACTGGGCGGACTTTCAGAACAAGTTCAGCCAGCATTTCAGCCAACAGAGGAAGTACACTGAAGAGCAGTGGACGATCCTTAACTGCGTGAGAGAGGAGGATGAATCTCTACTAGACTTCATCACTCTCTTCAACTCCAAAAAGCTTAGTCTCGGCAACATAAGTGAAGATCTGGTTCGCGCCGCCTTCATCCAAGGCGCCGAATACCCAGAACTTATCCGCACATTGACGGGTAAGGATGGCATGCCATCAACTTGGGATGCCATCATGACGGCGGCAAAGCGCTTTGCCGAGACGGAAAAGCAACTGGGAAGGGATCTTCCCCAGAGTACACACCTCTACACGCAGAGGACCAGAGAGAACAATGTCCGGATCGCCCGGCAGAACAAAAAGAGGAGGCTAGGTATTTGGCAGTCAAGGGTAAACTTTGACACCTCATCCAGCTCTCGCCCTCTTGTTGGCGGAAGGGACAACACACACCCTTCAAGCCGAAAACACCGGTGGACGCCACTCACGAAGAGCGCCACGGAGATATTTGCCACGGAAAAATTGCCATGGCCTAAAGCCCCATTGATCCGGCAGAAACCTAATGCGGATCAAAGCAAATCCTGTGATTTCCACGGGACAAAGGGTCATGGTACTGAAGAGTGCACATCCTTGAAGGATATTATTGAGACATTTGTCAAGGATGGAAGGCTTGCACATCTTGTGGCATCGATCAGGAAGGGAGGAAGGAATGACAACCGGTACAGAGGTAACGGACGAAAGCCCGTCGATATCAGCATCAACATGGTTCATGGCAAGGTCAGAGGAAGAAAAAGACGGGTGGCAGAACCATGCGCGTGGAAGGAAGCTGAGGTGCGCTTCCCGCGAGTGCCAGGAGGCCCCAGCAAAGAAGGCCCCATCGTCATCAGAAGCCAGCTGGGGCACTACATCACTTCACGCACTCTTGCTGACAACGGCGCTTCGTCGACAGTGATGTACAGGCAGTTCTTTGATAAGCTGGATGACGAAGACAAAGAACGCTTGGAAACGGTCTACGCTTCAATGGAAGGGTTTGACGGAAGTACAGAAACACCCCTGGGTATCCTATCTTTCCCCGTTACTCTTACTGATGGGAATCATTCACGCACAGAAGACGTGGATTTTGTCGTGATGAAAAAGCCACATCATACGTACGACATCCTATTCGGAAGAGACGGGATGGCAAGATTCAACGCCGTGGTATCTTCAGTCCATGGCATGATGGGATGGCCAACAGCTGAGGGTGTAGCAATGATCTCTGGCATTCCCCAGGTATGCATTGCATCTGTTTCATCTAAACCCAAACCGAAAAAGGCTAAACCAACCATCACTGAACCAGAAAAATGGGCCTTCAATGGCAAATACCCCGACCAGGCCGTTACCATTGGACCAACAATCGTTGATCCCACCCGCACCTTACTCAAACGCTTACTGCAGAAAAACGCTGACATCTTTGCGTGGGCACCAGCTGACATGACTGGTGTACCCCGAAGTAAGGCGGAGCATAAGCTTAAGTGCGATCCAGCTGTTACGCCAGTCGTACAAAAGCGCAGAGTAATGGGGCCTGAACAAACTAACGCGTGTAGAACCCAAGTCAAGGAACTCCTTGACGCAGGCATCGTACGCGTTAGTAGATATCAAACATGGGTTGCAAATCCCGTAATGGTACCGAAGAATGACAAACAATGGCGCATGTGCATAGATTTCAAAGATTTGAACAAAGCATGCCCCAAAGATTGTTATCCGTTACCAGAAATTGATCTCAAAGTGGATTCGTTGGCACCATTTCGCCTTAAATGCTTCTTGGATGCGTATAAGGGGTACCACCAAATCCACATGGCCATTGATGACCAGGACAAAACCGCATTTCGGACGCCCGA
Source organism: Bidens hawaiensis (assembly GCF_021521415.1). Lineage (NCBI taxonomy): Eukaryota > Viridiplantae > Streptophyta > Magnoliopsida > Asterales > Asteraceae > Bidens > Bidens hawaiensis. The sequence continues at coordinate 196,708 of NW_027494474.1, read as the reverse complement.
TGGTACATTTTGTTATAAAATGATGCCATTCGGACTTAAGAATGCAGGGTCCACGTACCAACGACTAATGGACAAAGAGTTTCATGCCCAAATCGGGAGAAACTTGGAAGTCTATATGGATGATTTGGTCATCAAAAGCCTCGAGCCAGAGGCGATGTTGAAAGACATTGAAGAAACTTTCAACACGCTCCGAAAGATAAACACGAAGCTCAACCCAAGCAAGTGTTCATTTGGGATGGAAGAAGGGAAGTTCTTGGGAGTCATTGTTACTAAAGATGGCTTTAGAGCGAACCCTGAAAAGGTCGAAGCCATTGTTAAAATGGAATCACCTACCACCATCAAACAGGCTCAGACACTGAATGGACGACTAGTCGCACTTAATCGCTTCTTGGCAAACCATGCGGATAAGTCGTTTCCTTTTGTGTCAACATTGAGAAACTGCTTGAAGAAAACGCACTTCCGCTGGACACCAGAAGCGGAAGCAGCTTTTCAGGAGATTCGGTCACGCCTGATCGAACTCCCAACACTTACAGCACCACAAGCGGGAGAGGAGTTAATCCTATACCTTTCCGCAACAGATAGAGCAACCGGGGCAGTCCTGCTAGTAGAACGAAAGGGCATCCAGATGCCAATCTATTATGTTAGCCGTGTACTAACAGACGTAGAAACCCGGTACTCTACCCTCGAAAAATTAGTCTTAGCACTTATACACGCTTCACGCAGGTTAAGACGATATTTCCAGGGCCACCCAATCACCATTCTCACCAACTTCAAACTCTCAAACGTTCTAGGTAAACCCGAATTATCAGGACGTCTAGCCTAATGGGCAATTGAATTGGGAGAATATGCAATTAAGTACAAGCCAAGACCAGCCATAAAAGGCCAGGTCCTGGCCGATTTTATTGCAGAAGTCCCCGCTTCGCGGGAGAAAGAGTGCCAGGAGGAGGCTCAACCCTCCCCAGTACGAGACGTCAATGATGTCTGGCGACTCTACACTGATGGAGCAGCCAGTAACGAAGGTTCAGGCGCAGGGTTAAAATTAACCAACCCAGCAGGCCAAGAATATACTTACGCTATTCGGTTGGATTTTCCAAGTACGAATAATGAAGCCGAATATGAAGCATTCTTGGCCGGTTTGAGAATTGCGCGTAAGATGGGAGTGAAAAACTTGGAAGCCCACGTGGATTCCATGCTGGTGGCCAACCAAATAAATGGGACGTACACGGCTGTGAACGACACCATGGCCCTGTACCTCGCCCAGGCAAAAACCCTTATGCGTGATTTTAGTAATTGTAAAGTCATACACGTCAAGCGCAGCGAAAACAAATCTGCGGATGCGTTAAGCAAGCTTGCATCACTAGCCTTCACCCACTTGGGAAAGGACATCCGCATTGAACTCCTCGAAGCACCATCAGTCCCGCACAAGGAAATTTGTGTCATCCAAACCAGTACAGAAACGTGGATGACACCAATAATAAATTACCTTGCAGCAGGAATACTACCAGAGTCAAAAACACAGGCAAGAAAACTATGCTGTAAAGCACTGAATTATCAACTCGTCAATGACATCCTTTACAGACGTAACTTTCTTGGCCCACTCTTGAGATGCGTGGACAACCAAGATGCCGACTACCTCTTAAGGGAAGTACACGAAGGCATCTGTGGGGTACACGCAGGTCCCCGCGCTGTTGTAGCCAAGCTAAACAACGCGGGATACTTTTGGCCGGGGATGCATACGGATGCACTGGCATACATCAGAAAATGCAGGTCTTGCCAGCTTTACGCACCTAACACGCATCGCCCAAAAAACGAACTGGTTCCAGTCACTTCTTCGTGGCCATTTCAGAAGTGGGCCATCGATGTGACAGGCCCATTTCCTACAGCAGCAGGAAATGTTCAGTTCCTAGTGGTAGCCATCGACTACTTCACCAAGTGGATAGAAGCAAAACCTTTAGCCCAAACGACCGCAAAGCATATCAAAAAATTTATTTGGGAATTTATAATTTGTCGTTTTGGACTTCCACAGAATTTGGTGAGCGATAACGGCACCAACTTTGCTGACAAGAAGCTACAACAGTGGCTAAAAGAACTTCAAATCACCCACACCTTTACCTCAGTGGCACACCCGCAAGGGAATGGTGAGGTGGAAAGAGCAAACAAAAGCATCGTTGATGGCATAAAGAAAAGACTCTCGGAGCACAGATCCGGCTGGGTGGACGAGCTTCCGCACGTCCTTTGGGCAAACAGAACGCTGAAGAAGGCCAGTACGGGAGAAACCCCGTTCAGCCTCACTTATGGCACTGAAGCCATGGTCCCGGTCGAAATTGGTCTACCCTCACCAAGGGTCTTGAGTCAGCCAGAAGACAATGATGCGGAAAGACGGTTGGATCTTATGCTAACCGAGGAACGCAGAGACTTAGCCGCAGTGCGTGAAGAGAACTACAAACGACAAATGCAAAAGTACTACAACACGCGGGTAAAACTCTGCAACTTCAAGGAAGGAGACTACATACTGCGTAACAACGAGGCTTCAAACCAAGAGCGCTCAGGAAAGCTGGCCCCGATCTGGGAAGGGCCATACATTATCAAAGAAGTCCTGGGAAAAGGCGCATACCGGCTTGAAAGGCTCGATGGCACTCCTATCCCAAGAACATGGAATGGAGCTCAATTACGCAAATGTTATATGTAGATCAATTCCAAACTTGTAAAGAAAAGGCCTAGAGCCACTTCTAATGGAAATGATTCTCCTTACACAATGTGTTGATAGCCTTGCCTTTAACTTATGAACTTCCCATGTGCCGGTATTCACCGCACCAATGCGTGAAGAAGTAAGTAGGTGCGTGTGGAAGGCGGCAAAACCCGCATAAACACAACGCTAAAAATGTTAAAAAGTTCTAAGGAAAACCTACACGCAGGTCAGATGTAAGTTAAGTTTAGCCATCCTTGTAAGTGCAAGTGACGGTCTTGCCCGCACAATCACGAACAAGGAAGCAAAACTTCAACCTATCATCTACCACGTTCAAAGGTTAACTTATACTAAAAAATAATAAGGAAAACCTACACGCAGGTCAGATGTACGTCAAGTTTAGTCATCCTTGTAAGTGCAAGTGACGGTCTAACCCGCACAATCACAAACAAGGAAGCAAAACTTCAACCTATCATCTACCACGTTCAAGGGTTAACTTATTCTGAACACTTAGAAAATTTCAAGGAAAAGATAAGGAAAACTTCCACGCAGGATAAATGTAAGTTTAGCCATCCTACTAAGTGTAAGTGACGGTCTTACCCGCACAATCATGAAAGAGGAAGAAAAAATAAACTTATAATTTACCATGTCAAAAAGTTAACTTATCTAAGTACTAAAGAAATTGCCAAGTGTAAACATGCGTTAAATAAAGGAAAGGACAAACACATTCTTTATTTCAACTTGAATATTACAAACATTGCTAGGTATATACCCACATACAAAAGAAGTAAGAGCAAATATCTACGCTAGTGGTGGAAAGGGATCTTTTGGATCATGCTTCAGGACCACTCCCACTTGGACCCGCACCATCAGCAGAGTGTGACGGTTCAAGGAAAGCTCTAAGGACAGCAAGCCCATCATCAGCAGCAGCAATTTCATTTACCTTCTCCACCACCGGATGCGGGAAGGCAGCATAATGGTTCACTGCTTGGTCATAAATAGTTTCGGTATCCGCATTATACAGAGGGAAGTTGGAAGGCGGGACGCCTTTCTCAGCAAACCCTAGACCAAGCAGGAAGCCGGTCCGTTCCCCATCCTCATGAGAAGCGTTGAGGGCTGCGCTCATAGCATCGTCGTAAGATGTCTCTGAAAAGACCCGATGCAAAACCTACAAAAAATGTACAAGTATAAACTTCTATTCTACAAAGGAAAGCGTGACGACATAAAGCTAAAATACCTGAGGCAACGCTTCTCGAAGAAGCCATTCCTTGGCAGCCAGAGCTTGGGTGCAGGCGCGTTCAGCTTCGTTCTTATTAAGATTGGCGAGAAGCACATCCTTTGCAGCGGCCTCTTCAACGCCCTTAAGCTTCCGCTCGGTCTGCGCAAGCACACCCCTCTGGTCCAGGATCTCTTGAAGCTTCTTCGCATCCTCCATAGCCAAGGCATCATGAGCCTGTTGAAGAGCCTCTAACTCAGCTTTAAGTTCTTCATTCTCCAGGCGGAGAGGCTCAACAACAGCTTCAGCCTTGGTGGCCCTCTCGGTCGCGTTCCTCGCAGTCTCCTTAGCTAGCCGAAGCTGTTCGTTAACAGCTTGGGCAGCCTTGGAGCGGGCCTCGAGTCGCGCTTGAACCTCAGCCTCGAGGGCCTTGAAGGCCTTCTCCTTCTCCGCAGATACTGCGGTAAGTTTTTGGTTCTCCTCCCGGAGAGCACGCGCCTGAGATATTTCTTTAACACGAGCTGCTTTCAACTTGTCGTTTTCACGACAAAGCAGCTCGACGCGTGGCTGCATCCGGGCCAGGAGAACCCGAAGCTCGTTGGTTAGCCTACCCTCCTGGTAGCTAACCATGGCTTCCCCCAACGCACCATGGGGAGCTGCGTGGCGAGCCCAGTCCACGCACTCCACAGGTGTACGAAGGGTTGTTCCTCGGCGTATGTTCCATCTTGGAACATACACTTCATTGGAATCCGACACTGCAAAAGAAACAAAGCAGTTAGGAAAAGATGATAAAAATTACATAAAGAACAAAGGAACCCTACGCACCTGTAGGGTCGATCACAGGCCGATAGCCACCGAACCCATCACCTGAACCTAAGGGAAATCCATCCAAAAGGTCAGGCAGATGGGAAGGTGACAAAGATCGGCGAGAAGCCCCGCGCGTACCTGAAGGTCCAGCCGTCGAGGCCGATGGCGGAGGCGGCATGGTTTCCGCCGCAGTCGATGGCGGAGGCATGGTGTCCGTCGCGGACGCCGTCGAAGAGTCAGCAGCAACAGTAACCGCCGGCTCGGTGAATGATGCTGTAAAAATTGCACTCACCGCCGGCGGTGACGTCATCTCGGCTGGAACAGTCGGCTCAGAATGAGCAACTGAACCAGCGGAAGCAGGCGCAGGCGCCTGGGTCGACGCCTCAGGTAGGCTGACCAAGCCTACCGTCATTGGCGGAGAGGTTGTACTCGGCCCCTCACCCTGGAATGCGCCAACATCCACACCTGCGTAAAGAAGGAAAGTGTTAAAAAGACTTGAAGATTAAACTATGAAGATAAAAGCTAAGAGAGTTGTACTTACAGGGTTTCTTCCGCTTGAACGTATGGACGGGCGGGGACGAACCCGATGGAGCCGGTCTCTTAATGCCGGTCACCGTGGTTGTCATTGGTTCTCCAGAGGTAACAGTTGTAGCCTCCGGAACAGTGGTCTTCTCACCACCGGGCTTCCCCCCCGCCTCTTCACTATCTGACTCAGTGTCAGATAGGAGCACTGGATCGGCTGTGGAGGCCGCCTTCTCCTTCCCTTTCCCGCCGGCAGCCCGCTTCTTCCGCACTAGCGAAGGACCATCTGCGGATTCCTCAGAAGAAGACAGGGTGTAAGGAATTCCAACAGCGGGTACAGCACTGAGGGGTGGAGGGGAGAATAACGCCTTACCTGGCCGCCGGTGGCTCAGGATCTCGTGGCCCAGCGGATAAACCTCCACAAACCGATCCGCTGTTTGCTCCAAGATGGGCAACTCGTTCTCATCAAGAGCACGAGTACCCATCCGCACAGGATCGTCAGCTTCCCGCGGGTACAGGAGCGACTCCAAATTGTTCCCCTCTAAGAGAAAAGAAACAGTTAGAAGACAAACTCATATCAGCAAGAAAGACAAGACATACCATAAGGAATAGAGTTCAAACCATATTCGAGAAGGATGGGAACCTGAGACGCCTCCTTCCACACCCGGCTCATCCCCAGCATTACCATCCCGGACTCCGTAAACCGGTAAACCGGAGATTGGACCAGGGATATCTTCGAGAACCATTCCGCCTCCTGGTAATTGGGGGCGTGAAGGCTCGGAATTGCTTGGCCATTTTTAAACTTCATGGCAAGGGGGACGGCGCGGGCGGATATGTAGAAGAACTCCCGCTTCCACGATCGGAGACTGCGCTCGGTCGCACAAATCTTTAAACCCTTGATACGGGTTGTCAGGGTGTACCACCCCTGGATGCACCTCCAGGTATAGAAGGTCATCAGGCGGTCCACATGGGGCTCGATGCCTAAAATCCGGCACACCCACTCAAAATGGCGAATCTTGGCGACAGCCATAGGGTGCAGCTCGGTCAAATGAACACCGTGCCTCTCAAGGACACGGTAAACAAATTTTGTCAATGGGAATCTAAGATTCCCATAGACAAAAAATGCAGCATAAACCCCGATCTTGCCTCTGGGGGCATCGTACACGGTCTGGTGGGATTCAGGAAACTCAGGCTCGAGGGGATCGAGCATGAACTTCCTGACAACATACCGGTACTGATCGCCGGGCAGAGCACACTGGCACTCGCCAGCAGTACTCCTGTCGTCGGCCACAGCTTCAGCATCACGTGAAGACATCTTGCAGAAGAAGAAGAGAACGATTTCGAGAGAATGCTCGATCAAATAAAGGAGTATTCGCCGGAAATCGCCTTAAAGATGAAGAGAAGAGTGAAAAGTGTGAATTGCAAATAACCCTCTCCCCCTTTATATAGTAATCGCAATTAATGCGGTGAATTTAATGCGGAGGAGAGAGAAATCGAACGTGCAATGAAACTATGACACGTGGCAAAAAGCAAGCTGGCAACAGCTGTTGACAGGACGCGTGCCAGTAATTTCGCGGCCACGCGCCCGAAAAATCGTGCCCACGCGCCTGAAAAAGCGACTGGAATGACCATGTTCTGTCACGTCACCATAACTTCCTGCACGTCCTGACACAGTCAGAAGAAACCGTCGCACGACGTTTCAGATGTCTGGACTGTTCTTATCCTTACCAACCTTTCGAATTTCAAAATTCAAAATTCAAAAAGATTCAAAAGTAAGCGGGAAAATACCCCTTACCTTGGCAACCAAGTAACCATAAGACGGATGCGGGTACAGTGTTCGGGAGAAACCCTTCACATACCTAGCACCCGCAGGGAATTGAAGCCAAGAAAACCCTGGCAACAAAGTAACTATAAGGCAGGTGCGGGTACAGTGTTAGGGCAAAACCCTTCACATACCTAGCACCCGCAGGGAATTGACGCCAGGGGTACCTTGAAAGTAAAGTAACTGTAAGACGAGCGCGGGTACAGTGTTAAGGCAAAACCCTTCACATACCTAGCGCTCCTCAGGGAATTGAAACCAAGAAGGATCTTTTGGGCAATGCTTGTGGAAACGGAAATAACATCCCCGCATAGCGGGAACGTCGAGAAATACATTGTCTTGAGGCTCCAGGATGGAATTGGTGGTTTAAACATAATTGATCACTATGTTCAAAACCACTAAAACCTCAAGGAGAATCCACACAAGTGAGACTCAACGCTCCTGACTTGTGAGAAGGTTACATACCTACCCGCATCATACCCAAAGATCAAGCAAAAAAATCGGGAATTTTTGCAAGTGACATTAGGAAATCCGCGGGAAGAATCCCCACGAAGAACCTTAAAACTAAAAACCTTTTCAAAACCCCTTGCTTAAAGTCCAAAAATTCACCTCACTTTATTGAACATTCATGAGAAGAACATTGGACTGGGGGGACTTGAAGAGGTAGGTCCCAGCATAGCCCAGTTGGTCCCGCAAGACTCACCTTGAACAGGGACGTCTGCGCAAAGACCATCTGCTCCCGCAGGACCCACCATGCTCATAGAACCTTACGCGCAGTACGCAAGCTGTACACGCAGGGAAAGCCTCCCAATGGTGAAGTACCCCGCCTGTTCCCGCAGTTGCGGATACAAGCCATCAGGGAAGGCTACCCGCAGACAGCAGGGCTACACGCACAAGACAATAGATACTTCAGTAGTCACATGAAGGAATGAGCAAGGCGGGAACAATCCCGCCTAAATGAGCCAGTCTATGATTCTGAAAGATCTTTTGTATTATACCTACCAAGGTATGGATAGGACAGACGATCTGACCAGAACAACCCATGAGCCAATCACAGGGTGACAGCTCACCGACAACAGTGCGAGGAGGAGCACCCTCTAGTACTGTTTGTCACTATTAGCCGCTGCCTACTCACCAACCCTTACTGTGGGACATGCACAGCCTACAGTTGGTGGAATAGTGTTACTATTGGCCGTAACCTTTTCACCAACCAGTATGGCCTGCGTACAATCCACAGTAGGTGGGACGTGCATAATCTACAGTTGGTGGAATAGTGCAGCCGACTTTGTCACTGTTGGCCGTAACCTACCCACCAACCAGTATGGCCTGTGCATAGTCCACTGTTGGTAGAACAGGAATACTATTCAGCCGGCTGTACCTGCTTGGAAACCTACCTTCGGCTATAAATACTCCAACATCTTGGAATGGTAAGATCATCTGCTATCCAGTTATCTAGCAATCTCTTAATATACACTTATATTCAGAGCAACCTAGTCTGATTCTCACGCCGGAGGGTGGTCACAAGGAGGAACCCCCCCCCCTTCTCAGTGACGAGCTTACGGTGTTTGTTTTGCAGGTCTCCTGAAGAACAGCCTTCTCAGCTAGACCTCATCCGTGGGAAACATTACTTAACCCCCAGATTATCTATAATCTGTACCGGGTCACTTAGTGTTTCTTCAAAGACTAATTTTGATTTTATCAAAAAACTTTTACAACTTCACATATAAACTGAACCACAAGATTCAAGAAACAAGTCTGATAACAATAAGAATAGCATAAGCTATATCAGACAAGAAACATGCAGCCAAAACAGATTCTAAATGAAAACATATTCATAGAGTCTCTTACACAAGAGAAAAAACATACAAGGCTGTCAAAGATTTTTAAGAATAATCATGATAATACTGGTTAAAAATAAGCGAACCACTCAATTCGAATAACCAGACAACCAGATTATAGACAATAAACCAACCAAGTTTCCTAACAATGAGAATCACATGATTCTACATTAGATAAGAATTTACAGCCAAGAGAACTGTTAATTTGTTTATTAAAAAACAACAAGGCAATATGAGCACACAATTTTAAGAGACTGTCTTTAAGCCATTTAACCAGAAACTTATTCAATTCAAACATTTCTGGTTTAAACAAAAGAGACATTCAATATAGAAAACACTCAACCTCGGACAAAGAAAGAAATTATGCTCGACCAACATAACCCCATCACAAAAAAACATGTTTCTTTGAGAGCACATGCATCATAACGAAAAACCATAACCCAATATAGCATGTAGACCAGAGTTATAGAATAATTATGTAATAATAAAATTGATTGAATAGAACCATCCATAACAAAAAAAACACTAAAATCCAGGAATGCATATATATTGGTTATACTTCTAAAAAACTTTCAAATTGAACTACATATAGATGAAGATACAGCACGCTTAACAATAAAAGTATCGTGAATCTCACATCCAAATTCATGAAGATAATAAAAAACAACAAAAAAATTCATATGATTTTTTTACCATGTGTTTTAAAAACATATGACATACAAATTTTTAGTCAAGAAAAAAACTTTTAGACAAAACCTAAAACTTCATACAAATTTGCAACATTAAAGAATTCAGTCATTAACTCCATAAAAAATATATCACATCATCATACTATGAGATCAAGAAATAGACTTCTCATATAATCATTCAATGAAATGAACAACTACAAAAACTTTAAATAATCATTACATAAGCAAGAGTCAGTACCAGAAAAGAAAACACAGTAAATTGCATAAATGCCCAAAATATGTGTATGCTAACCACATGAATTTTGGTAGCAAACTAAGAACATTTCACCAACTAAACTTCATAATCAAAAATATGCATACATATTCATGTTTACTGAGTGATCATAAAGCACACATGAACACATAATAGAGCAACGGAAAATTAACACATAGCATGTGGTCAAGCTACTAAGCTATAAAACACCCAAGTACATGCTTGTAAATAACCTCATCATGAATAAGATTGCTATATTTATAAAAAATCATTTTCTTTCTCATAAAATGTAGAATGGGATTGATACAATTCATTTTAAAAATGGATAAGAACTATGAAGAAAGGTGACGATATTGGAAATCTACCCATGGATTTGATTTCTAGACGCATGTTGGTTTAGGATAATGATAGCCATAAAAGCAATTCAAAAGTGCTAGTATCATGCAAATCACTAGAAAAGCTTAAAGGGTTGGAGAACGGAGATTGTTGAAGGATATATATATATATATATATATATATATATATATATATATATATATATATATATATATAAAAGGTTTTATAAGTATTTTCATAAATATAATTATTGCCATGTTGAAAAATGCCTCCTTAAAAATATATATACAAATACGGTGTTATCTTCCTTGTTAAGTTCCTTCGCCACATTCGTGTTTGAATGTTTGTCATAAAGCAATAGCAGTAGGCTTGTTCTTTTTTCAATTTAATATTTTCTCCCTCATATTTAATATATGTAGGGTAAGATAATGTACCAAGAACTTTTATTGTACAAAGCGTACGAAGCTATCAGAAGGCAGCACGTGTCGTTAGATCAAGTGGTAAGTTCGTCCACGTCGTATTACTCACATAGGTATATGATCACGCAACTTGTACGAAAATTACGCACGTACATAATACAACTTATATTATATGATAATTACACAACCTATTTTCATAATTACACATGTATGTAATCATACACATTATACACACAAAACATATGAGTTTTTTTTATAAATAATTGATTATTTTAAGAAAGAAATAAAAATATTGTACTAGAACTAAAGAAGATTAAATGCCGATTTTATGGTGTAATCTTGTAAAAAAAAACATGTATAATAGTTACGGGCGTTTTGTGAAAATCAGAGAACCTTAAAAAAAAGTCAAGAATGGTCGTAAGCTATACGATTTTTACCCTCCAACATTTTTTATTTTTTTTACACTTGAAAAACGGTGCTTTTTTGCAACTTCTCATCAACTAACCGGTAACTATATTGTATTTCATTTTAAGTTTCAATTATATAATATTTCAATTCGTACATGAGTGTCCAAATCACCACCCACCCACCCACCCACGACTCAAAAGGGTAGATGCCATTGCCAATTGCCCAATTTGCCATATGACTTGTATCTCATCATACACAATTTTATAAATTTTCTTTCTATAAAAATATCCACGTGTCTATCAATAAACCAAGTAAATCCGTTTTTGTTTGAACCCGAGAAACACTAGGCATTCAAGTAACCATTGCGTGTAGTGAATATATTCGATAAATTTCAAATTAAACACAATCATTCCAAACACATGTACAATCCAAACATACAAACATACGTGTAACACATATATACATCAACACCATCTCTGCACATCCAATCAACCATAGTACCTCGTGCTTCACTACTTGTACTTTGACCGCTTTCAGTATATTCCCAATTTACCCCTCCACTCCCACTCACACTTACCTCCACGTGCCGTACCACCTCCCACCCTTCCGATTCCCAAATTACCCCTGAACCTGAAGCCAATTTACCAATCCTCTGTTTCGCGTTAGATAACTTCATCATGTTGACTTGGCACGTGTCAAGCGTTGACCCGTTTAAAGAACTTGAAGTTGAATCGGACCAATCGAATACGCACCTTGGGGATAATTTAAAACCGTTGATTGAGATCTGCGGGTAGGATGGTGAGGTGCAGGATAATAGAAACGGGTGCTGTAGCAGCTGATCGCAGCTCCATCTCTCACTACGCTGTCGTTTTAAACACTTACTTAAAAAATCACGTAAATCGTCCGGTACCGGAGTTGGAATCTCCGGTAACTCATCGGTATATCCTATTTGCCGGAGAGTATCAGCTCCTCTGTCCTGCCACGCTGGCTTTCCGGTGAGTATTTCAATAACCGTACACCCTAACGACCACACGTCAGACTCCGGTCCGATATACTCGCCTCTAACAACCTCCGGCGCCATCCACAACGGACTGCCACGTGTCACCGTTGACAATTTAACACCTAATTCCACCGCCGATCCGAAATCCGCCAGCTTCGCCGTTGCCGGAGTGATTCCGATCAACACATTCGCGCCTTTCACGTCGCAATGAACGATGTTTTTTGAATGAATGTAGCTCAACGCTGACGTAATACACCATGTGTAATTCCGAACGTCCACGTCACCACCGTGCTTTGTAGCTGCCACGTCAGCTGCCGTTCCACCTGGCATGTACTCCATGTGTAGGTTCCGGTACAGAGAGCTAGACTCTGACGTCACGTCGTCGTTGAGATAGCTAATGACGTAAGGTGACGTCAGCGATTTTAATATTTTGATCTCGTTTTCCAAACACTGGAGAGACTCGTTGGATTTTTTGCTAACGGATTTGACTGCGAACGTACGGCCAGGATCAAATTCGTCGACTGCGAGACTGACGGTACCGAATGATCCTTTACCGATACAATTCAGTCGGTACCAGTTAGGTTTAGCTGTAGCAGTGTAATTGTTCATTTGTGTAATTGGAGTTATTTGAAAGTGGGCTGGGGTGGGTTGGGGTTGTATATATATATAGGGGTGGAAGGTGAATAAGGATGCATGAATAAGTGACATATACATGTACATTATTAATCCTAATCCAGTGCATGTGGAAGGAAGGTTACTTGGGGAAGTTGGGTTCATGTCTTGGAGATGTATAAAACATGACGACTGCTACTTTTTTAATCTTTTACCACTTTACTTGCTCTTATCTACTTCCTTCACAATAAAGATATACTTTTTACCAAAGTCTTGCAATTCAATTGACAATTGTACATAAGTTTTTCCTTATATAATTGCAGCTCAATGTGACATGGTAAAATACTTTGTTTTATCAGAATAGAAATCCTAATGCGCGTGGGGGCTTGTAATAAAAAGATAGTATCTATTACCCCGTAGTCCTAGCAGAAGTAAACCATAAGTTAAAATTGGAAAACAAAATAAAAGAAAAAAAAAACAATAATTATAAGATGCACATGCTTATCAACTTAAAAATCCAAACTTTTGACAGAAAATTCATATCGTGTGTGATGTTGTCATCTATATTGTTGTTTGACTGTGCCATCCATACTCTTTGAAAGAATTGGATGACAATGGACTATAGTTCCAGTCTTCAAAAGTAGGTTGCTTTGGGGCTGAATTTGAGACGGTCAGCTTGTAATGCAATTGATCTTCAAAAAAAAATCACCAATTTTCTTATGATTATGCAAATGTAGTTCACTGGTTCTTGGTTCCCATAATGATAAGAACAATCGGCTAGAGGTAAGTCGACAACTAGCGACCGTAGTCGTGTGGCCGCGTGTCAAGGTTAGCATGTTGCGTCTCTTGGGGCCGTATATCAATAGATGAGATCCATAGATTTCAAATAAAAAAAAAAGAAAAAAAAAATCTAATCATGCTGTAGTTTGAGATTTGTGGCCATGGATCATGGTCCTTGGTGCGGAAAAGACACCGACAAAACACAATAAAATAATATAATAAAAAAAGAAAGAGAAATGTCACTGTAATTTAGGAGTTGTAATTCATGATCGAACCAATTAAGAGAATGATAGTGAATGAGTAAAAATATAACCTAACCCATGCGAAAATCTCTCATGAGTATAATGTGTTGATTTTTGGGGAGTGCTATTTTTTGAAAGTCTCTGTAGTCGGTACTGTGAGTAAGGGTCCGTTGAAATTGAAAATAAGTCATTATAGGTTTTGTCATTGATGTGTTTGTGTTACCCAAATGATTTTGCTAATAGTTAACCCATTGAAGAGGTAGGTCTCAGCAGAGCCCAGTTGGACCCGCAAGACTCACACTGAACAGGGACGTCTGCGCAACGACCAACTGCTCCCGCAGGACCCACCATGCTAAAAGAACCTTACGCGCAGTACGCCAGCTGTACCCGCAGGGAAAGCCTCCCAATGGTGAAGTACCCCGCCTGTTCCCGCAGTTGCGGATACAAGCCATCAGGGAAGGCTACCCGCACTAACAGCAAGGCTACACGCACAAGGCACTAGCTACTTCAGTAGTCACATGAAGGAATGAGCAAGGCGGGAATTCTCCCGCCTAAATGAGCCAGTCCGTATGCTTCTGGAAGATCTTTTGTACTATACCTACTAAGGTATGGGCAGAACAGACGATTTGACCAGAACAGCCCATGAACCAATCACAGGGTGACAGCTCACCGACAACAGTACGAGGAGGAGCACCCTCTAGTACTGTTTGTCACTATTAGCCGCTGCCTACTCACCAACCCTTACGATGGGACGTGCACAGCCTACAGTTGGTGGAACAGTGCGTAGCCGACAGTAAAGGAACAGTGTACAGCCGACCTTGTTACTGTCGGCCGTAGCCTATCCACCAACCAGCATGGCCTGTGCGTAGTCCACTGTTGGTTGAACAGGAATACTATTCAGCCGGCTGTACCTTCTAGGAAACCTACCTTCGGCTATAAATACTCCAACACCTTGGAATGGTAAGGACATCATCTGATATCTCAATCTTATCTAGCAATCTCTTAATATACACTTATATTCAGAGCAATCTAGTCTGATTCTCACGCCGGAGGGTGGTCACAAGGAGGAACCCCCCCTTCTCAGTGACGAGCTTACGGTGTCTGTTTTGCAGGTCCCCTGAAGAACAACCTTCTCTGCTGGACCTCATCCTCGTGGGAAACATTACTTAACCCCCAGATTATCTATAATCTGCCCGTGGGTTCATCTAGTGTTTCTTCATTGGCGCCATCCGTGCATAAAAGCTAGAACTAATTATTAGTTTTTTCAAAATTTCTGAATAAATGGTTAATGTTACTCCGGTCCTAAGGCCAATAATCGACCAAGAAACCCCGGTAACCACAACCCCAGCAACTGGGGGGAACACCGGCGGTTATACAAATCTTACGAACACTACCCCGGTTACCCAAGCCGGGGCAAGTGCAGTAAATATTCCACTGGGGTTCACTGATGCCCAGTTGGAAAAACGAACGAGGGTCCCTCGCCAAACACTAGATCAAGTTAAGGCGTGGGCCGAAGCACGTCAGAGAGAGTTCCAAGCTGAATTGGATGAACGCTTGCGTTCAGCTCAACAGGCTGACGAATTCGGCAGTACTCACCAACATCTCAATATGAACAGTGAGTGCGAGTACTCAGACGATGAGAGGGAAGAATCCGATACCGACGCAAACCCTCGCCATAAAGCGAAAGGGAAGCGTAAGGAAACGGACTTCCAACCGAAAAGGAATTTTGGGGAAGCCTTTAAACCAACGAATGCGGAGAGAAACCCGCGTGACTTCTCCAAAACCTTTAGACCAACTGCTACAAATGCAGGAAAGTCAAAGTTCGCAAGGGACATTGCGGAAGCAATCGCCCCGAGAAGTGCCAAACAAATGTCCAACATTGGCACTTATGATGGTCTATCCGACCCAGATGACCACTTGAACAGATTCATTGCGGGGGCAACCGTCAGTAACTGGACGGAACCCACGTGGTGTTATATGTTCCAGATGACTCTGGTTGGAGCGGCCAGGGCATGGTTCGATCGTTTACCGGTCCACCACATATATGATTGGGCGGACTTTCAAAACAAGTTCAGCCAACACTTCAGCCAACAAAGGAAATATACTGAAGAACAGTGGACGATCCTCAACTGCGTCAGAGAGGAGGATGAATCTTTACTAGACTTCATCACTCGCTTCAACTCCAAAAAGCTAAGTCTGGGCAACATAAGTGAAGATCTTGTTCGCGCCGCTTTCATCCAGGGCGCCGAATACCCAGAGCTTATCCGCACATTGACGGGTAAGGACGGCATGCCATCCACATGGGATGCCATCATGACGGCAGCCAAGCGCTTTGCCGAGACGGAGAAGCAACTGGGAAGAGATCTTCCCCAGAGTACACACCTCTACACGCAAAGGACCAGAGAAAACAATGTTCGGATCGCCCGGCAGAACAAAAAGAGGAAGCTAGGTATTTGGCAGTCAAGGGTAAACTTTGACACCTCATCCAGCTCTCACCCTCTTGTTGGCGGAAGAAATAACACACACCCTTCAAGCCAAAAACACCGGTGGACGCCACTCACCAAAAGCGTCACGGAGATATTTGCCACTGAAAAGCTACCATGGCCAAAAGCTCCAATGATCCGGCAGCGACCTAATGCGGATCAGAGCAAATCCTGTGACTTCCACGGGACAAAAGGTCATGGTACGGAAGAATGTACATCCTTGAAGGATATTGTTGAAGCATTCGTCAAGGATGGAAGACTGGCACACCTGGTGGCATCAATCAAGAAGGGAGGAAGGAACGACAACCGGTACCGAGGCAACGGACGAAAGCCCGTTGACATCAGCATCAACATGGTTCATGGTAATATCAGAGGAAGAAAAAGGCGAACGACAGAACCATGTGCGTGGAAGGAAGCTGAGGTGCGCTTCCCGCGAGTGCCAGGAGGACCCAGCAAAGAAGGCCCTATCGTCATCAAAAGCCAGCTGGGGCACTACATCACTTCTCGCACTCTTGCTGACAACGGCGCCTCGTCAACGGTGATGTACAGGCAGTTCTTCGACAAGCTAGATGACGAAGACAAGGAACGCCTGGAAACGATCTACGCCTCGATGGAAGGGTTCGATGGCAGCACAAACACCCCCCTGGGTATCCTATCTTTCCCCGTCACTCTTACGGACGGGAATCACTCACGCACGGAAGACGTGGATTTTGTCGTAATGAGGAAGCCACACCACACATACGACATTCTCTTCGGAAGAGACGGGATGGCAAGATTCAACGCCGTGGTATCCTCAGTCCACGGCATGATGGGATGGCCAACAGCTGAGGGTGTAGCGATGATCACCGGCATTCCCCAGGTATGCATCGCATCTGTCTCATCTAAACCCAAACCAAAGATGGCTAAACCAACCATCACCGAGCCAGAAAGATGGGCCTTCAACGGCAAATATCCTGACCAGGCCGTCTCCATTGGCCCAACAGTTGTTGATCCCACACGCACCTTACTCAAGCGCTTATTACAAAAAAACGCTGACATCTTCGCGTGGACACCAGCTGACATGACTGGTGTACCCCGAAGTAAGGCAGAGCATAAACTCAAATGCGATCCGGCTGTTACGCCAATCGTACAAAAGCGCAGAGTAATGGGGCCAGAACAAACTAACGCGTGTAGAACCCAAGTCAAGGAACTCCTTGACGCAGGCATCGTACGCGTTAGTAGATATCAAACTTGGGTTGCAAATCCCGTTATGGCGCATGTGTATAGATTTCAAGGACTTGAACAAAGCATGCCCCAAAGATTGTTATCCGTTACCTGAAATTGATCTTAAGGTGGATTCGTTGGCACCGTTCCGCCTTAAATGCTTCCTGGACGCGTATAAGGGGTACCATCAAATCCACATGGCCGTTGATGATCAGGACAAAACCGCTTTTCGGACGCCCGATGGCACATTTTGTTACCAAATGATGCCATTCGGACTTAAGAATGCCGGGTCCACATACCAACGCCTGATGGACAACCAGTTTCATGCCCAAATTGGGAGGAACTTGGAAGTCTACATGGATGACTTGGTCATCAAAAGCCCTGACCCAGAAGCGATGTTGAAGGACATCGAAGAAACTTTCAACACGCTCAGGAAGATAAACATGAAGCTCAACCCGAGCAAGTGTGCCTTTGGAATGGAAGAAGGGAAGTTCTTGGGGGTCATCGTCACTAAAGATGGCTTCAGAGCGAACCCTGAAAAGGTCGAAGCCATAATCAAAATGGAATCACCTACCACCATCAAACAGGCTCAGACACTGAATGGACGACTAGTGGCACTTAATCGCTTTTTGGCAAACCACGCGGATAAGTCGTTTCCCTTCGTGTCAACATTGAGAAACTGTTTAAAGAAAACGCACTTCCGCTGGACACCAGAAGCGGAAGCAGCTTTTCAGGAGATTCGGTCACGCTTGATCGAACTCCCAACGCTCACAGCACCAAAAGCGGGAGAGGAGTTAATCCTATACCTTTCCGCAACAGATAGAGCAACCGGGGCAGTCCTGCTAGTAGAGCGAAAAGGCATCCAGATGCCAATCTATTATGTCAGTCGTATCCTAACAGACGTAGAAACCCGGTACTCTACCCTCGAAAAATTAGTCTTAGCACTTATACACGCTTCACGCAGGTTAAGACGATATTTCCAGGGTCACCCAATCACCATTCTCTCCAACTTCAAACTTGCAAACGTTCTAGGCAAACCCGAGTTATCGGGACGCCTAGCCAAATGGGCAATTGAGTTGGGGGAGTACGCGATAAAGTATAGGCCAAGACCAGCCATAAAAGGCCAGGTTTTGGCCGACTTTATTGCGGAAGTGCCTGCATCGCGGGAAAAAGAGTGCCAGGAAGAGGCTCAACCCTCTCCAGCACAAGACATCAATGATGTCTGGCGACTCTACACTGATGGAGCAGCCAGTAACGAGGGTTCAGGCGCAGGGCTGAAACTAACCAACCCAGCAGGCCAAGAATACACTTACGCTATTCGACTGGATTTTCCAAGTACGAATAACGAAGCCGAGTATGAGGCATTCTTGGCTGGGCTGAGAATTGCGCGTAAGATGGGAGTGAAAAACTTGGAAGCCCACGTGGATTCCATGTTAGTAGCCAATCAAATCAACGGGACGTACACGGCCGTGAACGACACAATGGCCCTGTACCTCGCACAAGCAAAATCCCTTATGCGCGATTTCAACGACTGCAAAGTCATACACGTCAAGCGAAGTGAAAACAAATCTGCGGATGCGTAAGCGAGCTTGCATCATTAGCCTTCACCCACTTAGGAAAGGACATCCGCATTGAACTCCTCGAGACACCTTCGGTCCCGCACAAGGAAATTTGTGTCATCCAAACCGGCACATAAACATGGATGACACCAATAATAAAATACCTTGCGGCAGGTACACTACCAGAGTCAAAAACACAGGCAAGAAAACTACGCTGTAAAGCACTGAATTATCAACTCATCGATGACATCCTTTACAGACGTAACTTTCTTGGCCCACTCTTAAGATGCGTGGACAACCAAGATGCTGACTACCTCCTAAGGGAAGTACACGAAGGCATCTGTGGAGTACACGCAGGTCCCCGCGCTGTTGTAGCTAAGCTAAACAACGCGGGATACTTTTGGCCGGGGATGCATACGGATGCGCTGGCATACATCAGAAAATGCAGGTCTTGCCAGCTTTACGCACCCAACACGCACCGCCCGAAGAATGAACTTGTTCCAGTCACTTCTTCATGGCCATTTCAGAAGTGGGCCATCGATGTGACAGGCCCATTTCCTACAGCAGCAGGAAATGTTCAGTTCCTAGTGGTAGCCATCGACTACTTCACCAAGTGGATAGAATCAAAACCCTTAGCCCAAACAACCGCAAAACATATCAAAAAATTTATTTGGGAATTTATTATTTGTCGTTTTGGACTTCCACAGAATTTGGTGAGCGATAACGGCACCAACTTTGCTGACAAGAAGCTACAACAGTGGCTGAAAGAACTTCAAATCACCCACACCTTTACCTCAGTGGCACACCCGCAAGGTAATGGTGAGGTGGAAAGAGCAAATAAGAGCATCGTCGAAGGCATCAAGAAAAGACTCTTGGAACACAGATCCGGCTGGGTGGACGAGCTTCCGCACGTCCTTTGGGCAAACAGAACGCTGAAGAAGGCCAGTACGGGAGAAACCCCATTCAGCCTCACTTATGGCACTGAAGCCATGGTCCCGGTCGAAATTGGTTTACCCTCACCAAGGGTCTTGATTCAGCCAGAAGACAATGATGCGGAAAGACGGTTGGACCTTATGCTAACCGAGGAACGCAGAGACTTAGCCGCAGTGCGTGAAGAGAACTACAAGCGACAAATGCAAAAGTACTACAACACGCGGGTAAAACTCTGCAACTTCAAAGTAGGAGACTACATACTGCGTAACAACGAGGCTTCGAACCAAGAACGCCCAGGAAAGCTGACCCCGGTCTGGGAAGGGCCATACATTATCAAAGAGGTCCTGGGAAAGGGCGCATACATGCTCGAAAGGCTCGATGGCACTCTCATCCCAAGAACATGGAATGGAGCTCAATTACGCAAATGTTATATGTAGATCAATTCCAAACTTGTAAAGAAAAGGCCTAGAGCCACTTCTAATGGAAATGATTCTCCTTTCACAATGTGTTGATAGCCTTACCTTTATACTTATGAACTTCCCACACTGATGTGCCGGTATTCACCGCATAAATGGGGGAAGAAGTAAGTCGTTACGTGTGGAAGGCGGCAAAACCCGCATAAACACAACGCTAGAAATCTCAAGTTTTAAGGAAAACCTACACGCAGGTCAGATGTAAGTAAAGTTTAGCCATCCTTGTAAGTGCAAGTGACGGTCTTACCCGCACAATCACGAACAAGGAAGCAAAACTTCAACCTATCATCTACCACGTTCAAATGTTAACTTATTCTGAACTCTTAGAAAATTTCAAAGGAAAAGATGAGGAAAACTTCCACGCAGGTCGGATATAAGTAAAGTTAAGCCATCCTACTAAGTGTAAGTGACGGTCATACCCGCACAATCATGAAAGAGGAAGCGAAACAAACTTATAATTTGCCACGTTAAAAAGTTAACTTATCTAAGTACTAAAGAAATTACTAAGTTAGATCAAAACATGCGTAAAATAAACAAGGCAAAGAACTAACACAATCTTTATTTCATCAAATTCAAATATTACAAAGATAGCTATACAAAAGCAAAAAATCTACGCTAATGGTGGAAAGGGATCTTCAGAATCAAGCTTCAGGACCACTTCCACTTGGACCCGCTCCATCAGTAGAGCGTGGTGGTTCAAGGAAAGCTTTAAGGATAGCTAGCCCATCATCAGCAGCAGCGACTTCGTTCCCCTTCTCCACCACCGGATGCGGGAAGGCGGCATACTGGTTCACTGCTTGGTCATAAACAGCTTCAGTATTCACATCGTACAAAGGGAAGTTGGAAGGCGGGATGCCTTTCTCAACGAACCCTAGACCAAGCAGGAAACCGGCCTTTTCCCCATCCTCATGAGAAGCGTTGAGGGCTGCGCTCATAGCATCGTCATAAGATGTCTCTGAAAAGACCCGATGCACAACCTACAAAGAAAAAATACAAGTATCAGAACATTTTCTATTTACAAAGAAAAGCGTAAAGACATGAAAAGCTTACCCGAGACAACGCTTCTCGAAGAAGCCATTCCTTGGCAACCAGAGCTTCTTGGAGGGCGGCTTGAGCTTGGGTACAGGCGCGTTCGGCTTCACTTTTATTAAGGTTGGCAAGCAACACTTCCTTTGCAGCAGCCTCTTCGACGCCCTTTAGCTTCCGCTCAGTGTGGTCAAGCACGCCCCTCTGGTCCAGGATCTCTTGGAGCTTCTTCGCGTCCTCCATCGCCAAGGCATCATGAGCCTGCTGGAGAGCCTCTAATTTGGCTTTAAGCTCTTCATTCTCCACGCGTAGAGGCTCGGCAACAGCTTCAGCCTTGGTGGCCCTTTCAGTTGCGTTCCTAGCAGTTTCCTTAGCCAGCCGAAGCTGTTCATTAACAGCTTGGGCAGCCTTGGAGCGAGCCTCGAGACGGGCCTGAACCTCAACTTCAAGGGCCTTGAACGCCTTCTCATTCTCCGCAGCCGCGGCGGAGAGCCTCCTATTCTCCTCCCGGACAGCCCGCGCCTGAGCTACTTCCTGAATGCGAGCTGCTTTTAACTTGTCGTTTTCACGACAAAGCAGCTCGACGCGCGGCTGCATCCGGGCCAGGAGAACCCGAAGCTCATTGCTTAGCCTACCCTCCTGGTAGCTAGCCATGGCTTCCCCCAACGCACCACTGGGAGCAGCGTGACGAGCCCACTCCACGCACTCCACAGGTGTGCGAAGGGTTGTTCCTCGGCGGATGTTCCATCGTGGAACATACACTTCATTGGAATCCGACACTGCAAAAAACAAAAAGCAGTTAGGAAAAGATGATAAAAAAATATATATATATATATATATATATATAAAATAGGCCAAAAGAACCCTACGCACCTGTAGGGTCAATAACAGGCCGATAGCCGCCAAACCCGTCACCTGAACCCAAGGGAAATCCGTCCAAGAGGTCAGGTAGATGGGAAGGAGGCAGAGGTTGGCGAGAAGCCCCATGCGTACCTGAAGGATCGGCCGTCGAGGCCGATGACGGAGGAGGCATGGTGAAGTCCGCCGCGGTCGCCGCTGCGGAGTCCGCAGCAAACGTAACCGCCGGCTCGGTGAAAGATGCGGTAAAAATGGCACTCACAGCCGGCGGTGACGTCATCACAGCTGGAACAGTCTGCTCAGAGTGAGCAACTGAACCAGCGGAAGCAGGCGCAGGCGCCTGGGTCGTCGCCTCAGGTAGGCTGACCAAGCCTACCGTCATTGGCGGAGAGGTACTCCTCTGCACTCCACCCTGGAATGCGTCAACATCCACGCCTGCACAAAGAAGATAAGTATCAATGATGGAAAACTATGAAGTTAAAAGACAAAGGAAGTTTGTACTTACGGGTTTTCTTGAGCCTGAAAGTGCGGACGGGCGGGGATGAACCCGATGGAGCCGGCCTCTTCACGCCGGCCACCGTTGTTATCCTGGGCTCTCCGGAGGTGACAATCGTTGCAGCCTCCGGAGCGGTCTTATCACCACCGGGATTCCCCGCCACCTCTTCGCTCTCGGTCTCCGAATCAGACCGAGGCGCCGGATCGGCAGTGGAGGCCACCTTCTCCTTCCCCTTCCCGCCGGCAGCCTTCTTCTTCCGCACCAACGGAGGACCATCTGCGGATTCCTCATCAGAACATACGATTAGAGGAATTCCAGCAGAGGTTTCAACATTGAGGGGTCGAGGGTCGAATAACGCCTTACCTGGCCGCCGGGCGCTAAGGATCTCGTGGCCTAGCGGATAGACCTCCACGAACCGATCCGCCGTTTGTTCTAGGATGGGCAACTCGTTCTCGTCTAGAGCGCGAGTACCCATCCGAGCGGGACCGTCAGCCTCCCGCGGGTGCATGAGCGACTGCAAGTCGTTCCCCTCTGAAATAAACAGGAAAGAAGTTAGAAGAGATTCTAAATCAACAAAAAGAAACAAGGCATACCGTAAGGAACAGAGTTCGAACCGTATTCGAGGACGATCGGAATCTTTCGCGCATCTGCATTCTTCCACACCCGGCTCATCCCGAGCATCACCATCCCGGACTCCGCAAACCGGTAAACCGGAGATTGGACCCGGGATATCTTCGAGAACCATTCCGCCTCCTGGTAGTTGGAGGCGTGAAGGCTGGGAAGTGCTTGCCCGTTCTTGAATTTCATGGCAAGGGGGATGGCGCGAGCGGAGATGTAGAAGAACTCCCGCTTCCACGAGCGAAGACTGCGCTCGGTTGCGCAAATCTTCAAACCCTTAATTCGGGTTATCAACGTATACCACCCCTGGATGCACCTCCAGGTGTAAAAGGTCATCAGGCGGTCAACATAGGGCTCAATGCCCAGGATCCGGCACACCCACTCGAAGTGCCGAATCTTGGCAATCGCCATCGGGTGCACCTCGGTCAGGTGCACACCGTGCCTCTCCAGGACACGGTACACAAACTTTGTCAATGGGAACCTAAGATTCCCATAAACAAAGAATGCAGCATATACCCCGATCTTGCCTCTGGGGGCATCGTACACCGTCTGATGGGGTTCAGGAAACTCAGGCTCGAGAGACTCGAGCATGAACTTCCTGACGACGTACTGATACAGATCGACAGGCAGAGCACACTGGCACTCACCAGCAGTACTCTTGTCATCTGTCGTAGATTCAAGATCACGAGACGACATCTTGCAGATATGAAAGAAGAAAACGATTTCAAGGGAATGCTCGACTGAAAAGATGAGTATTCTCCGGAAATCGTTTTGAAGATGAAGAGAGAAGTGAAAGTGTGAATTGCAAAGGACCCTCTCCCCCTTTATATACTAATCGCAATTAATGCGGTGAATTTAATGCGGAAGAGAGAGAAATCGAATGTGCAATGAAACTATGACACGTGGCAAAAAGCAAGCTGGCAACAGCTGTTGAAAGGACGTGTACCATTAATTTCGCGGCCACGAGCCCGAAAAATCGCGCCCACGCGCCTGAAAAAGCGTCTGAAATGACCAGGTACTGTCACGTCACCATAACTTCCTGCACGTCCTGACACAGCCAGAAGAAACCGTCGCACGACGTTTCAGAGGTTTGGACTGTTCTTATCCTTTCACCAACTCTTCGAATTTCAAAATTCAAAAAGATTCAAAAGTAAGCGGGAAAATACCCCTTACCTTGGCAACCAAGTAACCATAAGACGGGTGCGGGTACAGTGTCAAGGAAAAACCCTTCACATACTTAGCACCCGCAGGGAATTGACGCCAGGAATACCTTGGAAGTAAAGTAACCATAAGACGAGTGCGGGTACAGTGTCAAGGCAAAACCCTTCACATACTTAGCACTCTGCAGGGAATTCAAACCAAGAAGGATCTTCTGGGCCATGCCTGCGGAAACGGGAATAACATCCCCGTGTAACAGGAACGTCGAGAACTATATTGTTTGAAACTCCAAGATGGAATTGGTGGTTTTAGCATAGTTGATCAGTATGTTGAAAACTACCAAAACCCCATGGAGAATCCACACAAGTGGGACTCAACGCTCCTGACTTGCGAGGAGGTTACAAACCTACCCGCTTCATACCCAAAGATCAAGCAGAAAAGTCGGGAATTTCTGCGTGACATCAGGAAAACCGCGGGAAGAATCACCACGGAAAACCTAAAAACTAAACCCTTTTCAAAACCCCTTGCTAAGTCCAAAAGTTCACCTCACTTATTAATAATTCATGAGAAGAACATTGGACTGGGGGGACTTGAAGAGGTAGGTCCCAGCAGAGCCCAGTTGGACCCGCAAGACTCACACTGAACAGGGACGTCTGCGCAACGACCAACTGCTCCCGCAGGACCCACCATGCTCAAAGAACCTTACGCGCAGTACGCCAGCTGTACCCGCAGGGAAAGCCTCCCAATGGTGAAGTACCCCGCCTGTTCCCGCAGTTGCGGATACAAGCCATCAGGGAAGGCTACCCGCACTAACAGCAAGGCTACACGCACAAGGCACTAGCTACTTCAGTAGTCACATGAAGGAATGAGCAAGGCGGGAATTCTCCCGCCTAAATGAGCCAGTCCGTATGCTTCTGGAAGATCTTTTGTACTATACCTACTAAGGTATGGGCAGAATAGACGATTTGACCAGAACAGCCCATGAACCAATCACAGGGTGACAGCTCACCGACAACAGTACAAGGAGGAGCACCCTCTAGTACTGTTTGTCACTATTAGCCGCTGCCTACTCACCAACCCTTACGATGGGACGTGCGCAGCCTACAGTTGGTGGAACAGTGCGTAGCCGACAGTAAAGGAACAGTGTACAGCCGACCTTGTTACTGTCGGCCGTAGCCTATCCACCAACCAGCATGGCCTGTGCGTAGTCCACTGTTGGTTGAACAGGAATACTATTCAGCCGGCTGTACCTTCTAGGAAACCTACCTTCGGCTATAAATACTCCAACACCTTGGAATGGTAAGGACATCATCTGATATCTCAATCTTATCTAGCAATCTCTTAATATACACTTATATTCAGAGCAATCTAGTCTGATTCTCACGCCGGAGGGTGGTCACAAGGAGGAACCCCCCCCCCCTTCTCAGTGACGAGCTTACGGTGTCTGTTTTGCAGGTCCCCTGAAGAACAACCTTCTCTGCTGGACCTCATCCTCGTGGGAAACATTACTTAACCCCCAGATTATCTATAATCTGCCCGTGGGTTCATCTAGTGTTTCTTCACCCATATACTTTATAAATATCCAAAACACCTCACTTGTTTATTAAAATTTAGGTAAAGATCGAGTTTGAGTTAGAGCAAACTTATATTCATTCATCTTTAGCAATATTTTAACTATAATCTTATCATATGTCCATACACACCCTACTACAATTAGATAAAATCTACGTTTAGATATATAACCCAATTTTAATGTAAAAATCATATGCTTTTAGGCTTACAAGTGCCCTAAACTAATCTAATGGAATACAATTTCCGATCAATTGTCCGTGTTTTAGGAGTTATGTTTGAGTACTTTCTCGCGTTAGGTGACTTTATCAGTAGATCAAAAATAATTAATTTAGAAAATCATGTAGACATTTATCTTTACTCCCACTCAGGTTTCGTTTTATATAAATTTCTCCATTAATCGCAACATCAATATTTGATGACAATTTCTTTTTATCTTGTATAGATTAATTTATTATAATTAGTTTTAATTCTTTCAAATAATTGAAAATCACACATATTTTTATATGCACACCTTAAGATTTTTTTCAAATTACATTTACAATTCAATCATCATACTTTATAACAATTTCAAATGTCAACTTTGTGGAACTAACAAAAGCTTTGGTGTCTTGTTGTCGGGCGGGCTAGATTCATCGTTGGTTGCGTCTGTTACAGCCCGACACATGGCAGAAACAAAAGCTGCTAAGCAATGGGGAGCCCAGCTTCATTCTTTCTGTGTGGGCCTTGAGGTATGTGCTAGCCTGTTAGGTTTGAGCCCATTAGTGTTGAGCCCGTTATGGTTTGGTGGGCCTTAGTTACAGTATTTACGAATATGTTGTCTTAACTTGGAATCAAAATGAACATTAACAAAGAAATAGTGACTAAACTTGTCGTATAAACAGGGTTCGCCCGATCTCAAGGCTGCGAGAGAGGTAGCCGATTATCTAGGAACCGTTCATCATGAATTCCACTTCACCGTACAGGTACCTTCCGAAGTTTTCTGTTTGGGCCGGGCCCGGGTCAGGCCCGGCCCAATTCAATGCGGGTTGCATGCTTGTAAACTACAAGTTACTTTATTATCTTGGTATGCTGTAGGATGGTATCGATGCAATCGAAGATGTGATTTACCATATCGAGACATACAATGTGACCACAATCCGGGCCAGCATGCCTATGTTCTTAATGTCCCGTAAGATCAAATCTCTCGGTGTGAAAATGGTCATCTCGGGTGAAGGCTCGGACGAGATATTTGGCGGGTATTTGTACTTCCACAAGGCACCCAACAAGGAAGAATTCCATCAAGAAACTTGTCGCAAGATCAAAGCCCTTCATCAATATGATTGCTTGAGAGCCAATAAGTCCACATCCGCATGGGGTTTGGAAGCCCGGGTCCCGTTTTTGGACAAAGAATTCATCAATGTTGCAATGAGCATCGACCCGGAAGCAAAAATGGTAAGATATTATGACCCGCTTTGGTTATGGTTTGGATTCAAAGTACCAAAAGGTTAATAAGGTTATATGCAGATCAATATGGATCAAAAACGAATCGAGAAGTGGGTTCTTAGACGGGCTTTTGATGATGAAAAACAACCCTACTTGCCAAAGGTACTAAAAACAGTAAATTGCGGTGTCCCTTAATTCAGTTATTTGCTCACCCCTAGTTTAGCAGGTTTGTATACACCCTGCAGCATATCTTGTACCGACAGAAAGAACAGTTTAGTGATGGAGTCGGGTATAGCTGGATCGATGGGCTTAAATCTCATGCTGAAAAACATGTATGCGTATGGACCGGGCCCAGGCCCAGGCCCAGCCCGCTTGTTCATCTTGTTTTTAAGTTCACAAACTCAACTTGTCGATGTGTGTAGGTAACGAGCAAGATGATGCTTCATGCCGAGCACATTTTCCCTCACAACACACCCGTCACGAAGGAAGCTTATTATTACCGAATGATATTCGAGCGGTTTTTCCCTCAGGCAAGTTCTCATCAGTATTAACTTGTATGTTATGCAATGAATCAAGTAACTCGGGTTTTTGAAAGTCAACATTTTTGTTGCAGAATTCGGCTAAGTTGACTGTCCCAGGTGGAGCAAGTGTGGCTTGCAGTACTGCAAAAGCAATCGAGTGGGATGCTTCTTGGTCAAACAATCTTGACTCGTCCGGAAGGGCAGCACTTGGGGTCCATAATTCTGCATATAAGAAGGGCCCGGGTGTGGTTGTTTCAGTAAACTTAGGGCCGAGCATCAATGATAACGTGCCACTGATGATGGGTGTTACGGGTTCTGAGCTCGTGATTCAGAGTTAGGGGTTTGTTGTTTAATAAATTAAGTCGAGTTGCAACGTGTTTTTATGATGTGCTGGCTGTTAGCTCATTTGTTGGTTTTAATTTGTGTGTAATGGTAACTATATGTAAGTCTTTGTTTCACGAAGAATGTTGTCATTCCATTAGTTTGTTATGTGCATCAATAATAGGCAAATTTATATCCAAAGAAAATATTTTGTGAACAACTATATTTTAGTTATGTAACATAATTTTGGTCTAGAGACATAAAAGAACTGGGCTCACTCTGTCAAGTGAAAACAAGAAACTATCTAATCCCATTGGTCCTACTAGCCGAGCTTGAGTATGAAGCCCAATAACAGATAAGCTCATAAGCATAATACTAGTAGTTAATAATCTAACACTTTACATCTAGCTAAATGTTCGATAGTAAAGTTTTGTAGTCCGGTAGTATCAAGGTATAACCAAAAGGTATCCGTTGGCGTGTTAGTGTGTGAGTTAGCCATTCTTAAAGGCGCATATCATGTTAATGGGATTTTAGTGCCCGCCCTTGTAAAAACTAAAAATATATTGGGAGAATGATCACACCGTTAGAAAAACTTTTGGATTCGTCACTGACTATAATCATAATAGGACATTTGTAACCAACTAAATGCATTTTATCTAGGGAAAAGATATGGTGACATGATGTTTGAAGAACATGCAGAAGATGAGTTCTACAAAAACAAGGATGCGACCAAAGTAGCCCATTTAAAAGTCCCCTTTGACCCTGAATCTTGACAGCCCAACCTTAAGGCCCAGTGTCTTAACATCATGCTGGACTTGGGCCCTAAAGTCCGGATACGTAAAGGGCTTGTAGTTTGGGCTCCGGATCACACAGTCATCGCTCGGGAACACGAAGTAGCCGATCGAAAAACGCTCCTTTTCTCTATTCACCAACACTCTATGCTTCACACTCATGTACTTATCATTACTTATTGCCTGAAACCAATTTATTAAAAAATGTAACTAAAAGGGTTATTTTTGTATTTAACCTAGGTTGGAGGGAGATAAGTGTAAAAAAAGAAACCTGCATCATGTCACCAAGATGAACTAGAAGCGTGTTGGGAACAGGTTTAGCATCAATCCATGTGTCATCTTTGGGAGAATGTATTTGAAGCCCTCCAACTTCAAATTGGTTCAAAATTGTCACCACAGAACTATCTGTGTGCACTTCCATACCCCATACTTTTTGTGGGTTGTCAAAACAGCGCCTTGGATATCTGTACACCCTCAAGTGTCCCGTTGATGGTGACAAGTAACATTCATTGTCTTGGGACAATTCTAGATTTTGTAACATCGCACCGAATATTGACTTTGCTACCCTTTCTAGGTGGACCCTGTAACTTTCTAATAATCTCCTGTGAATTATCAAATAATAATGATGATATAATAATAATAATAATGAATAACAAGTTCAAATCCTCCTAGTAAAGTTGGTTTGAGTCAAAATGGGATTTTAGCTAAATATATTTAGATCAAAACGAGAGGTTTTAAAAATTTATTAATTTGATTTGGGTTAAAATCATCAAAATTAGGTTCAAATCAAAGCAAGTTCTGAAAAAAAAATGGGTTCAAACTAAAATGGATCCTAAGCAACATGTGTTCAGATGAAAACAAGTTGTTTTAAATTTAAAGAGTATCAATTTGATTATTGTATTAAGTTATTAACGGTTTTTGACCAAAATTAACTCGGGTTAAAATAAATCATATTCAAGATGATAGATCAACCTGGTTTTTTAATCATAACCCTAATGAGAAAATTCTAAAATTTCATCCAACACTCTACTAACAAAAGTAACCAGAATTTCTATTAAATGATATAAAATTGAAATTATGTGAGCAAATGAAGCATATATGATTTTTTTTAGTTATTATTTAGTGATTAACTTTCTCAATTTAACTTAAAATTTAATATTCATAAAAAAGTTATTATTTTGGTGATATTTTTTTAAATAACACTTTTTGATAATCCTACTTTTAAAAAACTTAAATATTTATAAAGTACAAATTATACATGACTTGCTATTATTTTAATTCTCATACAATTAAACTCAATGTCAACGAAAAACACTAACCTGAAGTCACGAATCAACGGGTGGTCAACGCAGTCAACCAGTGAAGGTTGACCAAACGAAATATTCAACCCTTCAACCCAATTATAACTCACTGTACCTTGATCCTTCTTCAAGGCAATACCAACTCCCGCCGGAGTAGTCGCCGGAGTACCCCAAAAGTACGACATTACAGTCGACGGAATCGATTCAAACAACGCTTGTTTATATTCAAATCCAAGCTCAAATACCCTAACAGCGTGTTCATGTAACTCCGACAACAAACTCGCCGGAATCTCATGGTTCACTAGCCGGAATATTCCCCAGTCTCTGCAGGCCTCGTTGAGTTTGTTAAGGTTGATTTGCCGGAGATCTATTGACGGAAGTGGGTCGTGTTGTTGTTCGGGTTTTTGGTCATAGGTGTTGTCGGTGAGTTGGTCGGAGAAGTGGTGTGTGTTTAGACGGAAACATGGTGGGTAGGAGTTTAAGGTTTCAGACAACTGTTGCATTGAATTTGTGTTTTAGGGTTTAGAGGTTGATGATACAAAGAAAATGGTGTTTGTCTGTTTGGCTATTATTATTATTATTATTATTATTATTATTATATAATTTCATGTACCGAATTTTAGTCTTTGTGTTACGTTAGAGATTTTTGCTTTTGTGGTGGCATAAAAATTGTAAAGTGACAATCGACGGTATATTTTGAACGTCCAAGTCAAACTCTGAGCCCAACGTGTGTCCCGTTTAAGACATCATAGTTTGGCCGAGTGGGAGACAGGGCTCTTAAAATTTAGAGAGTGCGATGATCTAGCACACAAAAAAAAAATCGTCGTTAAAAAAATACTAGATAAAACTATAAATATATATTGGGAAAATTAGATTGCAATCCAAACTATTAATCCATACTTACACTTTATTTAATGATAATCTTAACTTCATTTTTGTCGTAAAGAACAATCTTTGTAGCATAATCATCATATTAGTTTTCAATTTTGCTATTTCGTTTCTTCATCTCGTTTATAATAATTATTGTGAAAGAAATCAGGTGAAAATCAAGTATAAATCTATGATAATTATGCTACCGTGATTGCTCTTGGGCCTTGACAACAAAAATGATAAGTTATTTTGTTTATCATGTAATGTAATTATTCCTTGAGTAAACTAAAAAAAATATTGTATTAACTTGCACATAATTTGTCCAAAATTTAAGATTTCCTGTAATATATTTTCATTGTTTTGTAGTGTGATTAGTCTATCGTTTTAGTCTTTCTTTTCTTTTTTCTTTCTTTTTAGAGAGAGAGACTCCAGTGTTCGTCAAATCACGAATAATATCCTTAGGACAAGTCTCACGCCTAGCCAAATGGGCAATAGAATTGGGAGAATACGCGATAAAGTACAAGCCAAGGCCAGCCATAAAAGGCCAGGTCTTGGCCGACTTTATTGCCGAAGTCCCCGCATCGCGGGAGAAAGAGTGCCAGGACGAGGCTCAACCCTCTCCAGCATAAGACATCGATGATGTCTGGGGACTTTACACTAATGGAGCGGCCAACAACGAGGGCTCAGGCGCAGGGTTAAAACTTACCAACCCAGCCGGCCAAGAATACACTTACGCTATTCGACTAGACTTTCCAAGTACGAATAACGAAGCTGAGTATGAAGCATTCTTGGCCGGGTTGAGGATTGCGCGTAAAATGGGAGTAAAGAACTTGGAAGCCCATGTGGATTCCATGTTAGTAGCCAATCAGATAAACGGGACGTACACGGCCGTGAACGACACAATGGCCCTGTACCTCGCTCAAGCAAAAACCCTCATGCGCGATTTTAATGATTGTAAAGTCATACACGTCAAGCGTAGCGAAAACAAATCTGCGGATGCGTTAACCAAGCTTGCGTCATTAGCTTTCACCCACCTGGGAAAGGACATCCGCATTGAACTCCTTGGAGCACCATCAGTCCCACACAAGGAAGTCTGTGTCATCCAAACCGGCACAGAAACGTGGATGACACCAATAATAAATTACCTTGCGGCGGGTATACTACCATAGTCAAAAACACAGGCAAGAAAACTACGCTGTAAAGCACTGAACTATCAACTCATCGATGACATCCTTTACAGACGTAACTTTCTTGGCCCCCTCCTCATATGCGTTGACGACCAAGATGCCAACTACCTCCTAAAGGAAGTACACGAAGGCATCTGTGGGATACATGCAGGTCCACGCGCAGTTGTAGCTAAGCTAAACAACGCGGGATACTTTTGGCCGGGGATGCATACGGATGCGCTGGCGTACATCAGAAAGTGCAGGTCTTGTCAGCTCTACGCACCCAACACGCATCGCTCGAAGAATGAACTTGTTCCAGTCACCTCTGCATGGCCATTTCAGAAGTGGGCCATCGACGTGACAGGCCCATTTCCCACAGCAGCAGGGAACGTCCAGTTTCTAGTGGTCGCCATCGACTACTTCACCAAGTGGATAGAGGCAAAACCCTTAGCCCAAACGACCGCAAAACATATCAAAAAATTCATTTGGGAATTTATCATTTGTCGTTTCGGGCTTCCACAGAATTTGGTGAGCGATAACAGCACCAACTTTGCTGACAAGAAGCTACAACAGTGGCTTAAAGAACTTCAAATCACCCACACCTTTACCTCGGTGGCGCACCCGCAGGGTAATGGTGAGGTGGAAAGAGCAAATAGGAGCATCGTCGACGGCATAAAGAGAAGACTATTGGAACACAGAACCGGCTGGGTGGACGAAGTTCCACACATACTTTGGGCACACAGAACGATGAAAAAGGCAAGTACGGGAGAAACCCTGTTCAGCCTCACTTATGGCACTGAAGCCATGGTCCCGGTCGAAATTGGTTTACCCTCACCAAGGGTCATGATTCAACCAGAGGACAATAATGCGGAAAGACGGTTAGACCTTATGCTAACCGAGGAACGCAGAGACTTAGCCGCAATGCGTGAAGAGAACTACAAACGACAAATGCAAAAGTACTACAACACGCGGGTAAAACTCTGCAACTTCAATGTAGGAGACTACATATTGCGTAACAACGAGGCTTCGAACCAAGAGCGCCCAGGAAAGCTGACCCCTGTCTGGGAAGGTCCGTACGTTATCAAACAAGTACTGGGAAAGGGCGCATACCGGCTCGAAAGGCTCGATGGCACTCCCGTCCCAAGAACAAGGAACGGAGCTCAATTACGCAAATGTTACATGTAGATCAATTCCAAATTTGTAAAGAAAAGGCCCAGAGTCACTTCTAATGGAAATGATTCTCCTTAGAACATCGACGCTGATGATTTTACATTTATACTTTTAACTTACCGCACAGATATGCCGGTCTTCACCGCATACATAGGTGTGAAAGAAAGCCGTTGCGTGGGGAAGGCGGTAAAACCCGCATAAACCCAAAAAACGGCAAACCTTCACGCAGGTCAGTCATAGGTAAACTTTGGTCATCTCACTAAATGAAAGTGCCGGTCCTAACCGCACAAATCATGAGAGGAAACCGAACCTATTGACAACCGCGCGTCGAACGGTTAACTTATCCAAAACACTGGGAAAATTGCTAAAATAAACTAAAATATGCATGCGCAAGTCATGTAACGTTTATAACGCAAGTCCCAAAGATTCAAAAGTAAGCGGGAAAATACCCTTTACCTTGGCAACCAAGTAACTATAAGACGGGTGCGGGTACAGTGTCAAGGCAAAACCCTTCACATACCTAGCACCTGCAGGGAATTGACGCCAGGAATACCTTGGAAGTAAAGTAACTATAAGACGGGTGCGAGTACAGTGTTAAGGCAAAACCCTTCACGTACCTAGCACTCCGCAGGGAAATGAAACCAAGAAGGATCTTCTGGGCCATGCCTGCGGAAACGGGAATAACATCCCCGCATAGCAGGAACGTCGAGAACTAGATTGTTTGAAGCTTCAAGATGGAATTGGTGGTTTTAACATAATTGATCACTATGTTCAAAACTACCAAAACCTCATGGAGAATCCACACAACTAGGGCTCAACGCTCCTAACTTGCGAGGAGGTTACAGACCTACCCGCATCATACCCAAAGATCAAGCAGGAAAGTCGGGAATTTCTGCAAGTGACATTAGGACTTCCGCGGGAAAAATCCCCATGGAAAACCTTAAAACTAAAACCTTTTCAAAAACCCTTTGCTTAAGTCCAAAAGTTCACCTCACTTTATTAAACATTCATGAGAAGAACATTGGACTGGGGGGACTTGAAGAGGTAGGTCCCAGCAGAGCCCAGTTGGACCCGTAAGACTCACCTCAAAGAGAGACGTCTGCGCAGTTGGACCCGCAAGACTCACCTCAAACAGGGACGTCTGCGCAAAGACCAAACTCGCAAGACTCACCTCAAAGAGAGACGTCTGCGCAGAAACCAACTGGATCGGCAGAACCCACCATGCTCAGAGACGTGACGTCCTTACGCGCAGTACGCAAGCTGTTCCCGCAGGAAACGCCTCCCAATGGTTTCCAAGTACTCCGCCTGTTCCCGCAGTTACGGATACCAGCCATCAGGGAAGGCTACCCGCGCAGCAAGGCTACACGCACAAGGCTTAACACTCATAATAATTCAGTAGTCACCTGAAGGAATGAGCAAGCCGGGAACAATCCCGCACAAAGGCGGGAGGGGGAATACTCCCGCCCAAATGAGCCAGTCCGTACGATACTGAAAGATCTTTTGTACTGTACCTGACGAGGTATGGGCAAAAGATCTGACCAAAGATACGACAGCTCACTGACAACAGTATGGCGAGCAGCATGCTCTTGTACTGTATGTCACTATTAGCCGCTACCTACTCACCAACTCCTGTCATACCACGTGCATAGCCTGCAGTTGGTAGAAAAGGAATAGTACACAGCAGGCCTGGTCACTGTCAGCCGCTGCCTATCCACCAACTACCAGCATGGCACGTGCGTAGGCCACAGTTGGTAGAACAGGAATACTATTCAGCCGGCTACACCTTCTTGGAAACCTACCTTCGGCTATAAATACCCCAAATAGTATGATCATCTCATCGGATCATATACTACCTTGTATCTTACATATTATACCTGATATCTGCTCTAGCAATCTCTTAATATATACTTATATTCAAGAGCAATCTAGTCTGATTCTCACGCCGGAGGGTGGTCACAAGGAGGAACCCCCCCTTCTCAGTGACGAGCTCACGGTGTCTGTTTTGCAGGTTATCAGAAGAACCATCTTTGCCGGATCTAACCCCTCGTGGGAAACATCTATTTAACCCCCAGATTATCCGTAATCTGTCCGGGGTCCATTAGTGTTTCTTCAAGAAGGAACTACACAAAGGTATCAAATAAATAAATAATTGTACTCCAAGCACTATGACGGTCTGTTGTTACAACATTTGGTCTCATGCGTGGGACCAAAACCTAAATGCATTAATGTGGAACCTTTTATGATAAAACTTTTGAATAAATGTGTCATGGTGAAAACATTTGACAAGTTTTTAAGCTGACGTAATACACCCTCCAAGCCTATCTTGGTGTTACTTTAACAATAAAGTTAGCCATTCATTTAACTAATAAATTTGACTTTCAGGCCAAATTTGTATAGATGACAAAGCCAATGGGTACCGACCAATCATATGGAAATATCTAACAACTAGGTTATTGACCCGTGCACGAGACGGACGGAAATATAAAAATTGTCAAGTAAACACATATATAACTTCAAACAAGTTATCTTTCTAATATATTTTTTGAGACAACAATATGATTTTTAATTACAATTCATATTCGTGCGCAAACAAAGTAATGAAATACATAAACTTACAAAGAATAACTTTACATAGTAGAATGTTTATGAAGAACATTTAAAACTTTAAAATATAAACTTCATAAACTTTAAAAAAAATAATAGTAATAGAAAACAAATAAACTTCATTAACATTAGTCTGGAAAGCAAGCAAATCAGAAAATAAGTATTTAAGAAAGACTTTCGATAATTATTCAAGAATGATTCCGGCTTCTTTTCTTCCTGGACCGGAAACACAGTTGATGGCATAAACATTTATACATTAATCTAACAATACATAATGACTAACTGACTACGAAAACTGTGTTTTACATTTCATGTGAAAAGTATTGCATCCTAATAAACTGAAACATGTCCAAAGTGCATTTAAGAACCAGATCAAATCGAGACCTTTTTTAAATGACATGTATTGACCAGAATCAAATCGTATTACATTTTGAGAATGACCCATATTAACCCGAACCAAATCGATATATTTTAAAACTGACCCGTTATGACCCCAACCAAATCGGTACGATTTTAAAAAGACCCATTGAAACCCAAACGAAATCGATATTTGTATTGACTCATTGAATAGAACTAAACTGATACTCTTTTAAAATGGTCCATTTTAACCCGAGCCAAAGCAAATCAAATAATTTCTAAAATGACCCTATTTCATAAATGAAAATTGAAATAACACACTTCAAGAATAAGAAGAAAAATGAAGGGTAACACATACAACATTTTTAGCTTTTGAAATCCTTTCTACCAAATACAAATTCATTAATATTGGTTATGAAAGATCCAAAAAAATATATATATAAAGCTTCAATGACTTCAACCCACTTAAAAATTGAAACTCATATGAACCTTTCATTTAATTTGTGAACCATCTATATTTTTTAATTTTTCAATAGACACAAAAACCAAACACCAAACAAACTAAATATAAATTGAAACGAAACTAAATTTAAAAAAACTAAAACAAAACCAAAACCAAAAACCTAAATAAAACCAAATATCAATAAAATTAAAACAAAAACCGAAATGAAACTGAAAAACTAAAACCGATAATTCTGAAAATGAACCAAAAACAAAACTGTATAAACTGAAATGAAAACTGAATAAAGTTAAACCCATCTAAAACAAAACTAAAAAAAACTTCGAAACAAAACTGAAACGAAACAACTTTATAAAAACTAAAACCGAACAAAAAACAAAAACTGAAATAAAACCAAAATAATAAATAACTGCCATGAAACTTTGAAAAGAAAACTCGAACTCATTAAGGAATACATAATTAATATATTTAATATATATTAATATTATAATAGATTATAATATGTTGAATGTAATTAAGCTGAGTGTAATTTAATTTAATTAAGAATTATTTTATTAGTAAGAAATTATGAAAATGTATGTTATTTATGGAAAGAGATATTGTTTTAATAGTATAGTGGATGTATATTTTTCCAAATTTATATCACAAAAATCATGGACCTTGCCCATGAAGAAAGTGCCAAAGGTATAATTAATGCTTCAATTATCATTTGGTATGAAACATGCATTAAGCATATGCCAACATAACATACGCATGGAAATGTATACAACATACAACAGTTTTAACATGTACTCTTTAATGACAACATGGTAACACATATGTTTATACTACTAAGGTCGCAGGTACCATCCCTGTAATGAGGCTAACACGTAACAACTGCTTCATGATTAGTGTGGCCGAACCTAGTGGATCGGCCATTCGGCCCCAAAAATACCATCTACAAGCTAGTGTGAAGTTAAACATAGTCCTCGTTTATATGGTTAAGGGGTAAGAGATTCAGTGCATACCCTTATGAGGTGGATGTTTATAAGATAGATTTCTATATTCAATCATAATTATTCATTAGTTACGGTGTCCTCTTTTAACTAATACAAATAATATGTTATATCTGTTAGGGTACGGATTTTCAGTATCCTCAGCAAAAGTTATGTTCTGAGCATATTCAGGATGCGGTATCCTCCAAGGTAATAGGTATCCTAATTACATTATATAACTAACACGATCTTTGCTGCTTGCCATGTTTACCAGGTCAAAGACGATTGCTTGATCACCCGAGAACTGGCACTTGCTGTTATTAGGACGTGACCAATAAGGAAACGTGCTGATAAAAAGAATTAACGGCTAATTGATTTAGTCAAGGAGTTTCCTTAAATATAGGATTTCTTGTTAGACTTAATTTCTTATAAATAGAGCTCAAAACAAAGGATCAAACACACACTCTAGACACACGAGACTTACTAGTACTTGTATTCTCTGTAATCACGATCAAGTTTGAGCTCCACCATTGTAATCACCTTTGTTATTAATAAACCGGTGGTGATAGTTTTCACCGCCCGGGGTTTTTTGCTTGTTATCCTAAGGATAACGGGTTTTTTCTCGCAACAAATCTTTGTGTTCAAGCACTTTTACTTTCATTTTATACAAGCACCTAGTCCCGATTACTAATTTGGTTACAAAATTACCATTGTCAATTTTTTACCAAAACAATTTGGCGCCCACCATTGGGCAATCGGTGCTTCAATCCATTAATTCCGTTTATTTCATTCACCTTCATTCTCTTTACAATGGCCTCACAATCAAAAACCAGTTCAGTCTTTGCTTCGGTGGTTACTACAGCTACAAGTGTCAATTCAGGATCTCAACCACTGCCGAAGAAAAACACTCAGCCCAGAGGAGAAATTCCACCATTCGCGGGGTCCTCCACACGGATAGACCCGGTTATTTCTAACAATGATATTTTTGCTTTGATGAAACAGGTCAAAACGCACATGGAGCAACAAGAGAAGACCAACTCAAGGCTATTCAAGGAGATTGAAGGAATCAAGAAGAAACCAGGGCATGAGGCCACCCCAATCATGCCCAGGGTCCTTGATTTTGATTCTCTAGGATCTTCTATCCTTCAGAATCCCAGATCCTTGGGGACACAATCGGAAAGGATTCCACCACAGCAGCAATCAGGATACTGGGGAGCTTTTCCTTCGGTATCCTCGGAGTTACCGGACCAACGAGGCCAGGGTCCGTCAGCATGCAGCCTCGCTCTACCATGCCAGCCGGCATATTTTTATCAGAATCCCCTATGATGTCCTCAGAAGTGCATGCTGGAGATGACATCCCTATGCAGGCACCACCTTATCCTGAGGATACTATCAATGGAGGAATTAACCATTCTGGCTCAGGATACCAAAGACCTTACCAGAATCTTGGTAACAGTTTACTTAATCCTAATTTATACACTAACCATGGATCTGTGCAGGATAAGGGGATATCTCCTGATATAGCCAGGAGGTTACAAAAAATGAAGGACATGATCTCCAGTATCCCCAGGATAATCCGTCCCATAGCTGAAGTCCCAGCTGGCAGTCACAAACTTTCCAGGTTCACTTGGCCCATATGCGACGTGGAGATCCCCGGGAAATTCCAAACGCCCAACATGAAACTTTATGACGGCACTACGGATCCTGAGGAGCATGTGGCTCAATACAGGGAAAGGATGGAGGTCAACCATATCCCCGCAGAAATCAAAGAAGCCTGTCTATGTAAAGGGTTTGGTTCAACACTAACAGGGTCGGCCCTCAAATGGTTATTAAGTATTCCTTCCAATACTATCACTTCCTTTGCTCATTTAATTTACTTGTTTAATAATCAATTTTCTTGTAGTAGATCTTTTGAGAAAATGACAGGTAATTTATATAGAATTGTTCAGCATAACAATGAATCCCTAAGGGATTACATAATCAGATTTAGCAGGGAAGCTTTGGAAATCCCCAACCTTGACATGGCAGCTGCTGTTGAAGCCTTCAAGATGAGACTTAGAAAGGATTCTCCTTTATATGATGACCTCGTCATGACTCCATGCAGGAATCTTGACGAAGCCAGAAATAGGGCACTAAGATACATTCAGCTGGAGGATGACAAGAAGGCTCATGGAAACTTGGTTATCCCGAAATACGAGTCTACCAACAGGAAGTCCGACTCTCCACAAAAGTTCTTCAGACCGAAGCCTTATTCCAAGCAGGATAATCCCAAGATCAATGCTGTGGAAGTAGACGAAGACGACGAAGAATATCCTAAAATATCCGAATATTGCTTTAACCTTGATATTGGTGGTGTAATTTGTGTCATGCAGGATTTAGGTGACAAGGCCAGATGGCCTAAGAAGAATGAGAAGCCTGGATCAAACAAAGACAAGTCAAAATTGTGTGCATTCCATGAAGACTTTGGCCATCGCACTGATGATTGTATAGCACTTCGGAAGGAAATAGGATACCTTCTCAGCAAAGGACACCTGAAGGAACTATTTGGAAAAAACAAGAAAAAAAACCAGGATCCTGTCAAGATACCTGAAAGGGCACCTTCTCCACCACCCGGAGCTAAGGTGGTATCCTTCATCTCGGGAGGATCTGACATCTGCAGAACCTCGTATTCAGCGGCTAAGAAACGTTCCAGAGAAACAAAAATGGACAACGGAGAAAGTCCTCTCCGTACTTCCACATTGACAACTTAAAGAATCATATCCTTTGATGAGGAAGATAGATGTGACAATGTGGATCCCAACCATGATGGTTTGGTAATTACTTTATGTATAGCTAACTGTTTTGTGCGCAGGATACTCGTCGATGGAGGAAGCTCTGTGAACATTATCCAGATGGAAGCCTTAAAGAAAATGGATATCCCAGAAACAGAGATTATCCCGAAATCCTCAGTTCTTGTCGGATTCAGTGGTAAAACCAAGAACACCTGGGGAGAAATCAAACTTCCAATATATATTGAGGGAACTAACTCCCTACAAAAGTTTTGCGTTATTGACTCTTTATCTTGTTAGGCAGGCCCTAGATCCACAGCATGAAGGCAGTACCCTCGACCTAACATCAGTGTGTGAAACTCCCAAGTCCCTGGGGAGTCATCAAAATTGAAAGTGATCAGCAAAATGCCAAGGAATGTTATGCTTCATCAATGAAATGGACTACAAAGCCTACTCAAGCATAGCAATTATAGAAACAGCCAGGGAAGGTCCTGCAAGCAAGAGAGCAGGATGTAAAGGAAGTATCTTTGGATCCTCAGGATACTGAGATCAAGGTATTCTTAGGATCAAGTATTCCTAAGGATATCGAGAAGAAATTAATATCCTTTCTAAAGAAAAGAGCTTCTACCTTCGCCTGGAAACATGAAGATATGACAGGTATATCTAAATCTATAATCACTCATAAACTTGATATAGACAAATCTTTCAGGCCAGTACATCAAAAGCGACGGAAGTTTGCTCCTGAGATCAACACTATCATATAAGAAGAGGTGCAGAAGCTGCTTAAAACCAAGATGATAAGGGAAGTCCAATATCCTAAATGATTGGCCAACCTAGTTGTTGTCCAGAAGAAAAATAGAAAATGGAGAGTGTGTGTGGACTTCACGGACCTAAACAAGGCCTGCCCAAAAGATCCCTTTCCACTCCCACACATTGACTCAATGGTGGATGCAACTGCTGGCCACGAACTGCTAACTTTCATGGACGCATCCTCAGGATTTCAGCAAATTCAAATAGAACCATCAGATCAAGAAGACACAATCTTCATGACTCCCACAGGTATATACTGTTATACTGCAATGCCTTTTGGACTTAAAAATGCAGGTGCAACATACCTAAGGCTCGTCAACATGATCTTCAAAGACCAACTGGGGGACACGATGGAAATCTACATAGATGACATGGTGGTAAAGTCAAAGAAGGCCGAAGATCATCTGAGAGACTTGGCAACAGCATTTGATATCCTGGATGAATACAACATGAAGTTGAATCCAGCCAAGTGTCACTTTGGGGTCAAAGCAGGAAAATTCCTGGGATACATGGTCACCAAAAGAGGGATAAAAGCAAGCCCAGAGCAGATCAAGGCTATCCTAGATATCAAATCACCAAGAAATGTCAAAGATGTCCAAAGATTAACCGGAAGAATAGCTGCTCTCAACAGATTCATCTCAAGATCTTCAGAAAACTATAAAGACTTCTATGATATCCTGAGGAAGAATCAAAAGTTCGAATGGGGAGAGAAGCAAGAAAGGGCATTGGTATCTCTGAAGGAATACTTATCCTCAGCGCCACTCCTGATGAAGCCAATTGATGGTGAGCCATTATCCCTATACCTAGCCGTTTTCGGGAGTGCAATCAGTGCTGTCTTGATCAAGGATCATGAAGGTCAACAACATCCGATATATTATGTAAGTAAAAGTCTACTAGATGCTGAATCCAGGTATTCTTATCTTGAAAAATTAATTTTAGCACTTATAATGGCTTCAACTAAACTAAGACATTACTTTGAAACTCATGCTATACATGTAAAAACTAACTATCCTATTAAAGCTGTTTTGAGAAAAACCAGAAATGTCAGGTAGGATGAAAAAATGGGCTGTGAAACTTAGTGCATACGATATCTTGTATGAGCCAAGAACAGCCATCAAATATCAGGCACTTGCCGACTTTGTGGCTGATTTTAGCCAGGATATACTTGAAGAAGTTGAAAAGGAAGTTCAACAATTGAACGTCAAGGAAAGTTGGACTTTGCATACCGATGGTGCCTCCAACATAAGAGGAACAGGTCTAGGTATCCTGCTAAAATCGCCACAGGGGGACATAATACCTCTACCTATATCTTGTGAATTTCAGGCTACTAATAATGAGGCTGAATATGAGGCCTTAATAGCTGGTTTGCAATTGGCTAAGGATATGAAGGTCAGGTATCTTCAAGTTTACGTTGATTCTTTGTTATTTGCTAACCATTTCAATGGCTCTTATGCAGGGAATGCAGAAAACTTAGTAAAATATTTAGAAATAGTTAAGAAATTAGCTATGTGTTTCGAAACATTCGATATAATACAGGTACCAAAGGAAGAGAACACTGAAGCAGATGCCTTAGCAAATTTAGCATCGGCTCTCAAGATACCGAATGATATCAAGGCCATCATTCATATCTTGACTCCAGCAACAAAGGAAAACTATGAAATCATGGAGACTTTAGAAACAGAAAATGATACAGTATCCTGGACCCGACCCATAATACTGTATCTTCAGGATAACGAAATCCCAAAAGAAGAAAATCCTAGAGCATTCCGAATGAAGGTAACCCAGTATATTATACTAAATAATGTGTTGTACAGAAAATCACTTGCAAGTTCATACTTGAGATGCTTGGAATATCAAGAAGCACAAGAAGTTCTCAAGGATATACATGAATGTGATTGTGGAAACCACACTGGGGGCAGGGCTTTAGCATCCAAGATACTAAGGACATGATACTTCTGGCCAACAATGAAAAGAGATGGAATGGATTTCTCTAAGAAGTGTGATACTTGCCAAAGACATAGCAACATATTACATCAACCAGCTGAACCATTATATCCTATCATCTCCCCATGGTCATTTATGAAGTGGGAAATGGATATTGTGGGAAAGCTGCCCAAGGCTCCTGGTGGAAAAGTCTTTATGCTAGCCATGACGGATTACTTCTCCAAGTGGATCGAAGCAGAGGCATTCGTTCAAATCAAAGAAAAGAATGTGATCTCATTCATCAAACGCAACATCTTAACAAGATTAGTAGAGATTGTTTGTGACAATGGATCACAATTCATCGGAAAAAGAACAACCAACTTCTGTGAAAGTTGGGGAATCAAGATGGTGACCTCAACTCCAGTACATCCTCAAGCTAATGGTCAAGTAGAATCCAGTAACAAGATCATCATCAACAATCTGAAGAAGAAATTAGGATCCAAGAAAGGGAAATGGGCTGAAGAACTACCATTTGTTCTTTGGGCTGATAGGACCACCTCGAAAAATGCAACGGGACAAACACCTTTCTCTCTGGTGTTTGGGGCCGAAGCCATTATTCCTACAGAAATGGTTATTCCCACAGCAAGAACTAGCATCCAAGATATTGAGACCAATAACTAAAGCCTCACTGAAGACTTGGTTACCATTGATGAACTCAAAGATCTTGCCAAGGTCAGGATGGTGGCATACCAGCAAAGAATAGCCAAGTCCTACAACAAAAATATCAGAATTCGAAGATTCCAAGTAGGAGATATGGTACCAAGAAAAGCGTTTCAGAATACACTAACCCAACAGAGAGAAAGCTAGCTCCTAAATGGGAAGGCCCTTACTTGATCGAAGCCGAAGCCGGAAAAGGGGCCTACAGGTTAATCACTATGGAAGGTATTCCTATACCAAGAGCTTGGAATGCTATCCACCTCAAGGCATATTTCTGTTAGTATATTTAACTGGTATGTTGGTATCCTCAGGATAAAGGTATGTTCCCTCATCTATTTTTACATTCATTGAACTTTATTATCTCCAAATCAAGTTTACTGACTTAAGCATCGGAGGGGTGTTAGCCAGGTTAACACCCATCCTCATCAAGAGCTTAGTGTTTTACAGTTATCCTAAGGATATGTTATCTCGACAACAGTCAGAGACTGATTACCTCCCAAACGAATATGATATTCCTGATATCCCTCAAGGTTTAAAGGTCTTCACCTTTCCAACGAACGCCAGGGGCGCACGAATATGATATCCCGGATATCTCAAATGGTTTAAAGGTCTTCAACTTTCTAACAACGCCTGGAGCGCACGATGATTCGGGTATAGTTCGAGGCAGGCTGACCAGACCAGCTGACAATCCGTCTGTTGTTGGCTATATACCGAATCCTTAAGATAAGTGGCAGACGTGTCAC
Source organism: Bidens hawaiensis (assembly GCF_021521415.1). Classification (NCBI taxonomy): domain Eukaryota; kingdom Viridiplantae; phylum Streptophyta; class Magnoliopsida; order Asterales; family Asteraceae; genus Bidens; species Bidens hawaiensis. The sequence goes on along the minus strand of NW_027494474.1, from coordinate 151,784 downwards.
ACAAACGGTTTATAACATTTTCATGTTATCTAAGGTTTATTACACTTTCGTGTTATCTAAAGTTTTGGCATATTCATGCCCATACGTTTGGGACCTTCCCCAGTTTTATCTCAAGCTTAGACATTTTCATGTCTCTTAAGTAAAGGCCTAGTCGCCAGTAAAAAGGCTTTATCGCCAGTTAATGGGCCTTGTCGCCAGAATTGTCTAACTTTGTTTCGACAGATTGCTAAGAAGGTTACTAAATTGTTTTTAACTTAACAAAATCCCAGAAGCTTGATACTTAAAAAGATCAACGATTGGGGACATCACATGTAAGCCCATTAGATTTATGAATGATCTCCACAAAGGTACTCTTTACATTTAGTTTTATCACTCGATTTATACTTCAAAATATAATCTTTTGGTTTGATTGTGATAACTCACACAAGGCGTAAGGATACATTGTCCTTAAGATATTTTTTATCAGTTCCTGATAATCCTTTTTATGTTTTCTAAAGACTTATAATCAATAAAACATTTTACAATCAGGAGTCATTCTTCTCAAAATAGTAAAAATATTTTAGAATCATGTTTTCAGGATACGTTATCGCCAAAGTAACTTATTTCAGAGAATAAAAGACATATAATATTCCAACTAAAATTTACAAGTTATCGAACACGATACTTAAAGCCAAAAGATTATACTACTACTGTAACACCCCGGCTTAAGCGGAAACGCTCGAGTGTGACGTACAGATTGCTTAAACACATGTGGCACTATTAAGTGACCATAATAACATTAATTCATTTAATAAGCCAAGTAACACAAGTTCGAAAGTAACAATACAAGTTCAACCAAAACATAACCATAACAATAGTTCTTTTATTGAAATACCCTAAGTAATCTAAGTGTCTTCAATACTTCAACTTCTAATCACGGTACCTGTAACATATGTATAAAATATGGCCAGCTATAAATATAGCTGGTGAGTTTCCACAGTTTAAATACATACATAGAAACCATACAATTCATAGACATGTGATAATCGAGCAAGTAAGTCCTTTCCAGTTGGTACAACCAACGTACTTGGATAATCGCGCAAGTAAGGTCCTTTTCTATTGGTAACAACCAACATACTTGGACAATGAGGCCCTTTTCCACTCGATACAAATGGACCGGAGTGCAAAGGGGGGCGTATGATCATACTTAATGAGGCTTCCCAATCGTGCAAGTAATATTCGTGCAAGTAATACAAGTAACACACAAGTCCATTTATGAATTGTAGTTTTGTAATAGATGAAATAATACTTGAATCTTTATAAGGATACATATGCTACCCCAAAATATTAAAACATTAAAAAGGGATGGTGAAAAACTCACCTTAGTAATTGAAGTGAAAAAGGAATAAGAATAACTTGAAGGCGTCAAAGGAAACCGAAGCGGTCAATCCGTAAGAACTATAAATAAACATGACTTTTAACGGCTATTCTAACGGAACTTTAAAGTTGGTTAAATGAATAGATTTAGAAGTTAGTTATTGTTTTATTACAAACTTTACGACTCTTTGATTAGTATATTAATATTTATGTTTTAACGGAAATCGGTTATTAATATGGTTTAAGTATTTTAACGGCGGGGATACGAAGTTTGTATGTTTGAAATACTTGAACTAATGTTTACAAGTCGAAAAATATAATTTTTGTTTTAACGAGATGATTTTTAATATATTAAAGTTTACGTCGCAATTAATATACGATTTTTAGTTACGGCTTACGAGAATGAAAAACTCGGTTTCTAGTGTAAAATGGTGAGATACATTTTATAGTTAATTTATATAATTTTTATTTAACTTAAAAAAAGTTTTTATAATTTTATTTTGATTTTTAATTACTTAAAATGATTTATTAGTTATAAATAAATAAACTGTTATTAAAAAAAACGTGACTGACCCGGGTTTCGAACCCGGGTCCGGAGGTTATTAGTTTCATGTTTAACCAACTGAGCTAGGCCTCATATTCGTTATGAACATGGTTTCAATTATATATATATAGTATTAGTTTTTAATAGTTTTAATTAATAATAATAATAATAACAATAAACAGTTTACAAAAAGAAAAAGCTTGACCCGGGTTTTGAACCCGGGTCTGTTGGTTACCAGACAACGAAGTTAACCAGTTGGACTAGTAAGTAATTCAGTTAAGGTATAAGAAAGAATATATATATATAATATACTTCAGGTTCATCTTCTTCACATGAACCCTAGATTTTTCAATCTCAGTTTCTGTTTCAAGTTTGTTAAAATCACGTTAGGGGTTTTGTTTGTTGGATCAAAACTGATCAAATGCATGTTACAATTACCTCAAATGGTGTTGATTTGGTGAAGAATAAGAACTTGCCGGAGCTGAAGCTTTGCCGGATTATTACGGCTATTGTAGAGAGAATTAGAGGAAAAGAAGGTTATGAGCGAGTTGTAATAAGGCTTAGGTCCCTATTTATACAACTAATCGGAGCGTATACGCGTCAATGCATTAATGTGATTTACCCGGATTTTCCGACGACGATTACGGGGTGATTTACGGCAAGGAATCGCAATTAATTAGTCGGTTAATATTTTAGGTTAACGGAGAAACACGTTTATATAATTATTTGGTTAAAACAATAAGGTTTGGTGGTGTTTGGGTCACCTCCGGCGCCGATTCCGGCAGCCGGAGGGTGGCCGGAAAAACGGTGGAACAAGGGGGGGGGGACGGGATAGGGTTGTGTTGATTTAAAAAAAATAATAATTTAATAGTATTTACATTTCAGGTCCCTCGAGTTTCCTAAACATTATAAATGAGGCTTAATATCTTTTAAGTTATAAAAAGTATTTAAAGTTTACGTTTTTTAACCCTAAACTTTATATTTAACATATATAGTTTCGGTTTTGGATTATTTACGCGTTTAAGCGTGTTATCGATAAGTCTCGAGAAATGGAACGTAGAAATAAATGAACGAATGTTTTAACATAAATGTCGGGAACGCTTCTATTAAATGATCAATAATACATCGAAACGACCCATTGGGTCGGGTTTACAAATACAAATACGAATCCCAAAAATTGACGAATGTCACAACTACTAATCATAAAATGCAAGAAAATAGAAAGGCAACACCTGGGTTTCGTCTTGAAAAGCCAAGATCCCTCCACCCAAGTACTGCCAGATGTTCAAAAGTTAAGATTACATGGGCTTCGTCTTGGAAAGTCAAGATCCCTCCACCCATGTATCCTAATATTCTAAGCATACCATTGTTCAAGACAGAAAAAAGTAAATTGTTCAACAACTATTACAACCCAACATTAAACCAACAAACAGAAACACATAAAAAATTGGGCTCAAGCCTTTTCTTTACCGCTATCATCACCCAATTGCACCTCGTCACCAACCGCCTTCACTGCACCCTTGATAGGCACCTCCACAGCCTCTTCTGCAACCTTCTCTGCTCCACTAGGACCAGCATCCTCCACCTTCTCCCCACCAAGCTCAGCAAGTATCTTCTCCCAACCAGCTACATCCCAGAAAGGAGTGTCCAGACCAGCATCCTTCGCCTCTTTAGCCATCTAAGCCGGGACTGGAATACGGAAACAGCAGCAGACTTCTTCGCCCCCTCCATAGCATCATAAACTTTTATCATACATTCCGCTTCTTGATGAACCAACTCCTTCCTGACCAATGACAACTCCAGCTTCAGGTCATCTACCTCTTTGATCTTCTTATCATGAAGACTGGTATTTGTTACCCCCATCTTCATTAGTTCAGAGATACGAGTATGGGCTTCATGGAGCTCAAGGCTTATGGCGGCAAACCGGGAGGAAAGATATTCGAGGCCCTACAAGGATAAAGAATCCCCAATATAAGTTATTCTCAGGATATGAGAAATCATGACAAATGAAGAAGATACTTGCTGAGTCTTATTCATGGCATCATGGAAATCAACATAGTGCACGGGAACGGATTCACTGGTCTCCTGCCTCTTCCATTTCTTAGAGCCTTTCGCTCGGCTGCCTTCTGGACGTGTGATAGAGCTGGATATGAATTCTTTCTTGATAGCGCTTCGAGTGGATACCATGCTTTCTATATCTTCAAGGGCAAAAACAGAAGCAGACTTGCCTACAAATACACAGGTTAGTTTCCCTAATCTTTAAAATGTTGATACTAACATCCCAAATGTTTCTTACCAGACATAACGGAACTCGAGGATGGAGATGGCTCTTGAAAGCTTGACTGAAGATGAAACGACCTTTCCTCCTCGTCAATAAGAAAGAAGGATGCAAGCATGTCCTCAGTTTCCCCGGTGGGAGGAGCGATCTCAAAGAACTTCAAAGCTGCAAAAGTAAAGAAAAACACATCAGTTACAAAAGATAATAGTATATATTCAAGATACAGTATCCTACTTTTGGAAACCCAGAGATAAGGAAGAGTATTGGGCTGAGGAAGAGAATCTCTCCTATCAAAGAAAAATTGTCTCTTCCACTGGTCATTATTCTGGGTATTTTTCAAGACCAATGGAGATTGACCAGATTTGATCTTAAGGAGATATCTTGAAGACCCATGGCTACGAAGATCGTATACAGAAGCAAGCTCCGAGAGAGTAAAGTCAAGAGCGTGGTCGGCGATTAGTCTCTCCAAAACAAGCAAAGTCCTCCAAACCATGGGCATGGTTTGAGCATAGCTGAGACCAGTTCTTGAAAAGAACTCGGTGGTAAAGGCAGGAAATGGATAGAAAAAACCAATTTTGAATGGCAAAAAAGGAAAACATATCCAGGTTCTAGAAACAAAATCGGAAGATAAAGCGGCATCAAAAGGCCGGAAAACAGTTCCAACAGGAAAGCAACCTCGAGATCGAAGGTTCGCGATATCGGCATCACCAAAAGTGTATATCTAGTTCGCAGGACTTGCGAGGAGATTCTGACATACGAAATCCTCGATGCCGGAAGGAGAAAGTTTCGGACTCATGGTTTCGTTAAGATAAGAAGAAGAAATGAGTTACCTGGAGAGAGGAGGAGGATGAGATGAATATTATTTATCCGGGTAATTATAAGGACAAATTAGGGTTTGGCAGATCATCATGACGGCTGACACGTGTATCAAAGATCCACCGCATAAATGGGGTTCAAAATTCAAAATTGAAAATTTTACAACTGCGATCTATATCTACAGCTGTCAAATTTGGGGACAATTGTTAGGGCATGGATTTTCAGTATCCTCAGCAAAAGTTATGTTCAGAGCAGATTCAGGATGCGGTATCCTCCAAGGTAACAGGTATCCTAATTACATTATATAACTAACACGATCTTTGCTACTTTCCATGTTTACCAGGTCAAAGACAGTTGCTTGATCACCCGAAAACTCGCACTTGCTGTTATTAGGACGTGACCAATAAGGAAATGTGCTGATAAGAAGAATTAACGGCTAATTGATTTAGTCTAGGAGTTTTCTTAAATATAGGATTTCTTGTTAGACTTAATTTGTTATAAACATAGCTCAAAACAAAGGATCAAACACACACTCTAGACACACGAGACTTACTAGTACTTGCATTCTCTGTAATCACGATCAAGTTTGAGCTCCACCATTGTAATCACCTTTGTTATTAATAAACCGGTGGTGATAGTTTTCACCGCCAGGGTTTTTTTTGCTTGTTATCCTAAGGATAACGGGTTTTTTCCTCGCAACAAATCTTTGTGTTCAAGCACTTTTATTTTCATTTTATACAAGCACCTAGTCCCGATTACTAATTTGGTTACGAAATTACCATTGTCAATTTTTTACCAAAACAATATCGATAATGATCGTTTGGTTATGAAAATTTATTCACAACTAGTTAAAACTAGGATTTCTAATTAAGTAAATGAGTAAATAATGTTTCATTCTATCTTGTTATAGAGAAATTTGTTAATAATACATGAAATGTTGTGTCTTGTTATTCTTTATTTTAGTTGTTTTTGAAAATGTAATTACGACACATGAAAGAACAAAGAGACGATATTTGGAGAAAGAAAATGATACGGACAAAATGAGAAAGACAAATGATGTTATTATTATTATTTTATGAAGATGACAAAAGACATAGCATATTACGATATTCTTTTAGAAATAAAAATATTATCTAAGTTTATGAAATGTGGTTTTTTATAAGGAAATATAGTGTTATCTTTTAGCATTTCAAGAATTATAACGTATGCTAATCTCACATAAAAACTTTTAAAATAATTATTTATAACTTTTAACGTTGATTTAAAATAAGATGTCTAGAATAATGAAAAACTTTAAAAAAAATAAAATTTGAACGGTGGTTTTCACTTCCAAAGATAAAGCTTTATCATTCAACAGGTTGAAATGGGGAAGATAAAACTTAAAAAATAAATGAAGACAAATTGCATATGCATAAGAAAAAAATAAGAATACCTAGATTTTGGCACGCATTAAATTAATCAGATTTGCTTTTAGAACTGCGTGTTGTGGCTTTTCATTTAATTTAGAAGAACATCTTCGAACAAAAGTTAGTTGGTCACCATATTATTTGTCTTCAACTCGATCTTCATGCCAAAAATATGTGAAATTAACGAGTGCTCTAGACTTGTTATATATTTTTTCCTTTCAACTATGGGAATCTTTTTTTTTCTTTTTTCATTTTAACAGTACTATAGTATATGTATTATAAATAAGACCAAGAGTTCGGCACAGAAATAACTAAAACAAAGAACACTCGGAACCAAACCCACATACAAAAATTCACACAGAACAAAAACCATTACCATAGAACCGGAGCATTAGATCTACTCTTTTTAACAATTACAATAGTGTTGTGTCGTCTTTTTTAATCACAAGTCAATATTAATCAGTAGACATTTTGTTGACCAAATAATACAAAGCAACGCAAACCAATTAATATTGGCTTGTGATAATCTTGAATACCAGTTTTAATAATATTTTGATATTATTTATACATGATGTAATATCCTTATTCTTTAAGGTGTAGGAGTGAAGTTTAGTGGAAGGGGGGGGGGGGAGAAGAAATACATTATGTAAGTTGGTGAGGCGGCTTAAGCTAATCTAATATGAGTGGGGGACTAGGTCGCTTAAGCCGATCCACACGGTAATGACAGGACGACACCACCCACTCATATAAAAGTGATATCAATAATCATATAAGATACATATTTTAAAACTTACATTTGGTTTAATAATCTCCGTTTCCTTTATGCTATTTATACTTTAAAAAAATAAGAAATTGAAATGTTTAGTTGAAATTGCTTATTTGGAAATTTCCATAGAAGCTAATCTACTATTTTAAGGTTATCGTCCTTTTAAAAACATTTTATAGGATCTTTAAGAGAATCAAAGATTATAAGGCCTTCAAAGAATTCAGAATTTTATTTATTAACTTTTTCTTACAAAACAAGACACAACGCATATGAAGTCCTTATCTCGCATGTGATGCCTTCACTACCGCCATAATGCCATTGTTTGTAGCTATACTAGCATCACGGTGGTATTCGACATATTTAAAATAACATAAATGTTCATGTGTTAAAAGATAAGTGTTATAAAAATTGTTAGGCGGTAGTTGGATGGTGGGGCAGGGACTAGTGTTAATCAGGATTAATAGAGATTAGTCAGGATTAATCGGATTTGAATTTATACATAATGTTTCAAATATATATATATATATATATAATATTCCAAATTTTGTGTATAAAAATTTGGAATTTTGACCGATTCTAGACAAATGGGGATTAATCGCACAGCAAGTTAGCGGGGTAGCAACTAACGATTAATCGGAATTAATAGGCGCATAGTCAGGATTTTTACAACACTGGTTGATATACAACATTCGTCGACTCTTTTCAATATAGATGTAAACGAGCCGAGCTACTATAAAAACAAACGAGCGGGACACACCTATGTGGCACTTTATTATGTATGTATATAACCATGATACAATAACTATATAATAGATATTATGTTATTAGATTATTTCCAATCCAGTCTCCATCCTTATCTCTACAATTACACTAAAATTCATTACATTTCTTTCATTTGTTTAATTAAATAATATTTTTTATATTTATTATTGCATTTTTCTCTACTTTAATCACAACCACTTTCAACATATATTTACAAATAATTAGAGGCAAATAAAGTTTTCCAAAATTTACAAAAAACTCATTATCTTTTATTTCACCTCCACTCATAACCACTCGCATCGAAGTATATGAGTTTGGATTTAGCATGACTTGTTTAATGTTTATATATCACATTCAAGACCATTTAGAGGGTGTTTGGGTGAGCTTTTAAAACTTATTTATTTGCTATTTGTTTGTTAAAAAACAAAAGGTGTTTGGGAAAGACATCCAAAAGCTTCAAATTGGAGTTTTTCAAAACTGGCTTTTGTTTTTCAAAAAGCAAATCGGCAAAAAAACAGTTCTAAAAACTCACCCAAACACCCCCTTATACTTGTAAGCTATAAATAAAGTTTAATGTGACATCCCTCGATTTCTAGTCAAATTGTATTTATTTTGTATTTGTTTTTATGTTGTAAACCGACCCGATTTATATCCCGAACATTTCAAATATATAAAATATTGGATTTTATGTTACTAAAACATTCCAGCTTGTCTAATTTGAAAAACCCCTTTTACGGATTCGAAAACGGACTTAAAACACTCAAGATACATCAAAAACAAACTTCCGGACGCGAACCGACGTGCTAACCAGCAGATCAGCAGCAGCCCCATTTTTGTTTTTTTTGTTGTTTTGTGACTTGTCTTGACCCCTCTTGCATGCAAACCTTGATATCACACCCCATGCTTGACCCTTTCAACCCACTCTATATGTACACCCCTATCCCCTTTATTAATCCTTACTCATTCATCTCTTTCTCTTCCAATTCTCAAGCATTCAAAGATGTTCTTCATATTTTTTTTTGCAGTTTGACTTTCCAAAGTCAAACTGACCATAGTCTTACATTATAATCAACTTGTTAACACTTATTTATACTTGAAGATTGTTATACAACATATGTATAATAGCACCCTTTGTACATTCGGTGGGCATTTCTCCGGTCTCGGTCGGTTAAGTGTCCGGCCCATAAGACAAAGCTACATGGAGGACTCGTAGTAGTCCTTGATTATATATATTTTCCGCATCTAACTATCAAACTTGTTATACTTGTTTAACTTCTGCTCATCTTAGTTCTATTTTACATTTTGAGTTCCATGGTTATGGGTTTGTAGAGACTAGCCTCGGTTATTCCGTAAATAGCTCCAAACCGGAAGCCGAACTCTTGTTTACTAGTTTGTTTAAATAGTTGTATAAACATGTTTTATGTAAGATTTGAGTTTCTAAAATCATTTTAATTAGTTCCATGGTTATGGGTTTGTAGAATCTAACCTCGGTCTTATCCCGAAACAAGATCCGAACCGGAAACCGAACTTTCGTTTAAAGACTTTGTTGTTGACTTTTTGTATGTAAGACTTTGGTATTATTATTTATAAATTATTTTACAAGTTCTATGATGTTTGGACATGTGGTAACCATTCTTGGCCTTATTCCAAGATAAAAACTGAACCAAACCGAACTAAACCAAGTTTACTCGCTTAAGACACACAAGCGTGTTTTTAACCATTAAAGCTTGTATACTTCTTTAAAAATACTTTATAAACTGATTTTAATTATTTTCACAAAGTACTCGGAATGTTGAATCCAACTTGATCCTGTAACAAAGTTTGGACCGACTAAACCGAACACTCGCTTAACGGACCTTGTTAGTTCTAAAACAATAAGAACTACATACTTGGTTAAGTCTCTTTAAGATTTATTGAGTTATCTCATACATTTATTATTTTGGGAAAGTTGACTTTGGGTTTGGTCAAGTCACCAAGACCCGAACCGACTACCTGAACACTCGTTAAAAACCGTTTTAATATCTATATTATAAAGGGACTTGCTTTCTTGCATTTTTACCCACCTTATTACTTAACATAGGTTGAGTAAAATTAAGGGCTAGATACTTTAACCCGGTTTCGAGCAAACTTACATTTTTAAAGGACTATTATTATAATTTCTTAAATATTTACATTTTAAACCTTAAACTTTAAATTGTTTACATTTCTTATCATTTATTTTCGTTTAAAGACTTCCAAGACAACTTTTATAATACAAGACTTATTCTCCTTTAGGCTTTGTTCGTGTAGGTTCCCAGCCGGATCTACACGAGATATCGCGTTCTACGTAGGTGCGGAATCCCTACGTAAGACGTTACGAGTATAGAAAACAATACGAGCTAACACACGATACGATAACCAAACACACGTTGTATTCCAACCGTAAACACGTGATACTATGATCACTGAATACAAACTCTCTGACTCGAATACACGTATAAACTCTCTATTAATGAATAAGCCGTAAACAAACAGCTTATATAGACACGACAACTTCGCCTGGCATGTTCAGGCGAAGTTGTCCCTAACTTCGCTTGTCTAACAAGTTCGCCCATATAAGCGAACTTGTTAGCAACTTCGCTTACATACAAAACTCAAATCTAACTAACACGATTACAGACACTCGACACTGAACTGCTGACATCATGCACCAACAGACTCCCCCTTGGCAGTAGCTTCATCTCTTTAGCTTTAAACACGTGTCTTGTAATCTTCAACACTCTTATCTTCATCTTTAAGCATTCACTCCTTCTCGTACACATACCGACACAACTCTTTGATATTTCCTCGCTTCGTCTTTCCAAGCAGGAATATAAAATATCTTCTTATCATTCAACACCTGCAAATCAGCTTGCGATAAGTTTACCAAGTGCATCGGATCGTACACTCTAAGCAGCTCTTGTTCATCTTCGTCTTCCATCACTGCCTCAGCTGTCTCACAATCTACAAACCACCACTTCAGGTCTTTAAGCACATCCTTAGGCATTAGTTTCATCGGTACTTCTTTCAAACACCGGATCCGTTTATACTTCATAATCATCCAAGGCTTTCCGTCTGCTCTCAAACCTCTATCCTTGTCTTCAACAAGTTTTCCCTTTTGTGGTTTCAACAGCTCAAATTTCTTCTCTTTTATACTCTCTTTCCACACAATCTTCCCAATGACTCTAGCCATATTATCGTCACTTCTGTTTATCAATCCCAATCTGGCTAAGTCTTTCACTTCACATTCTGGCAGTGTTTTCAACGATCTCAACATCCTTTTAAAGTACTGAACACCGTCATACCTTTTAATCACGAAGAGCCTCAACTGCTCATCATATATCCAGCATATAATCCCTTTCTTCGCTTCAGCATAACCTTTAATGTTGTAACTCTTCTTAAACATTGTAGGGACCGCCGGTTTCTTCGTTTTGACGAACCACTGAGCATAGCCTTCTTTCCATCTAGGCTGCTCTTACCATTCAGACTCATCACTTGCCATCTCTTTACTCATATCTGCTTTCTCAACATCTGGAATGTCATGCTAAATATTTTCCTCAACTATCTCTCCCTCTTCAATCTCATTATCAATCACAATCTCTTCTCCAATCTTCTCTATCACATCACTCGGTAGTACATCATCATCACCAACCAAACCATCATCCATCTCCTCTACGTCCACTACCACCACATCATCACCACCAGCTGCAGTTGTCGACTCCCCCTGAGTTGTGGAAGTTCCAAGAGCTTGATCAGTTCTTGGCAACTCACCACCTGCATCTTTCGATGCATTGGGATCATCGTCTCTATCATTTCGTCTCTTGGTCCTCAACTCATCGCCTTTACAGCTCGTCTCCCCCCTGAGATGCCAAGAACTCCTTGAAAGCATCTATGATTTTTCCATGTTGTACCAGCAGGGACGACTGCATCTGATTCTCTGCAACTAGGCGTTGAATAGCCTGGGTCTGAATAAGATTAATCCTTGACTGCCCTGCCACGACCCGTTCCAGTGCTGCTATTCGTTCAGAGTCTGATAGGGTTGCATCGAAATCGAACCTCATATGTGATATGTCTTGAGTGTACTGAGGAGGGATTTCCGATGTCACCGGGACCTCAGAAGTAGAAATAGACGTAACCGCAGGTGGTATCGTCACCGATAACCCTGCAGTGGCCACAACAGTCGACTCGATAAATTGTGCCACGACCTCCGATGGAGTAACAGTCGGAGGCGGCAATGAAACGATCTCAGGAGTCGAAAGTTGGAAAGTAGTGGGTGGGAGGCCAAATGTAGATGAGGTAGCCACCACGGGAACAACCGTAGCGCTTGGCCTTGTAACCTGTAGTAATGAGGGAACCATTGTCATACCGGATAGTGCTGGTGGAGTGAAACGTACCACCCTAGAGCTCTCACCGGCTCCTGATCCTGCACCTATCCGTTCCTTTCTTGACCTCCGGATCAACTGTTGTACCTCTTCCTCATAATCTGACTCGCTGTCATCATCTGTTCTCTTTCTTTTCCCATGTAGTCTTTCTCGAGTTACCATAATCCTTCTTGCCTCTGCCACTTCATCATCAGAATCAGAACCAGCCACCGTAGCAGCTGTCCTAGTAACATTCACACCCGAAGCACGTTCAACCGGGACCTGTACGTTCTCCTCTGGATCCACCCGATCCATATCAAAGAACCCTTGACCACCAAATTCTGCATCAAGGTCCACGTTCTCCTCCGGTGACACAACATGAGCAGCAGGTATAGCTTGAGGTGCTCCTGCCTGTTGTGGTGCCGGGTCCCTAAACTCGTCCCCACGAGCAGGCACATACCCCGGGTTGACCAAGTACCCAAAAAGTGGAGTATGCCGAGGACGGAGCTCAGGTTTGCTCCTCGCACTGGAGGATCTACATTGGGCGAAGATCCGTTTATTCACACTCTCAACATATCGGATCGGACGGCGCTGAGGAAGCGTTGGAGCAACATGATTCAAGATCATTTGAAGAAATCTTGGATACATGATAAATCGCTCACGCGCCATCGCTCTTCTTTGACGATCAATCTCATAAAAGACCATCTGACTAAAGCTGTATCGCTTATTGTACGTCAGAGCAGTCATCGCTGACTGCATGGTCGCGCCCATGCCATCAATGCCCGCCTTTCTCCCTGACATGCATACAATCATGACATGCATGAGAAAGCGCCACTGGTCAAGTAAAAATCCTTTCCTCCTCTGCGTATCCCCCAAGGGACCAGAGTATCCCATTCTCAAAAACACTCCATCACGGAAAGGAGCTACAAACTCTGTCGGGTCATCCCTTGTCTCATTCCCAAATCGTAAAGCCGCCCGGATTTGTTCAGAGGAGAACTGAACAATCTGATTGTTGACTGTTGCGCGCATCACCGGGGGTTCGACTCTACAGTCATATTCCACAGTCTGCCAAAAATCCTCAATGTTGGGCAAGGATATCGGCAGAGTTGTTGTAATCGCGTGGAATATCCTCGAGCGTAAAAGAAATGTGATGATTTCGCGGAAATCATCAACTCCGCTCGCCTCCGGGTCTAATGTTATGTACATGTTGTGACCCGGGAAGAACTGTCTCTGGTGATCACCTCCGTCATCACCGCCTGCACCACCTGCTCCAGCAACAGCAGCCATATCTGCAACAAACAGGTTAAGTTAGATAAACGTCAAAGCGAATCACAAGTTCGCCTGTTACCATGAGCGAAGTTGTGATCTATTTTATAAAGGCGAAGTTAAAGGTGGGGCGAAGTTGGGAAACAACTTCGCTTCAACTTGAACTTCGTCTGATAACTGTTAAGTACAAAGGTCCAGGCGAAGTTAATGATAACTTCGCCTAACCACAACATCGCCTCATAAACTGTTTCAAAAATTAATAATCAGGCGAAGTTAAACCTCAGGCGAAGTTACGGATAACTTCGCCTAAACTGTAACTTCGCCGAATTCGAATCGGCAACAGATAGGTTAATGGAACGACGTGTAGATGATGATTTTGGAGATCGAGGACTCCGTAACACATGATTTTATGAAGTTTTAGACGTTCAAGTAGTTTACTATCACGTAATATCAAGTTTGAAATCGGGTGTTTAAGGTTCGAAAGAACGAGGTCGTTTATCGAGTCGAAACGACCGATGATTAACCTCAATAGACAATGATATTATGATAATCGAACCCTACACACCTTGAATCAAGGATTGGAATCGAAATAAGAACACAGACGCTTTAGATCGATAAGTTCGCTAAGGTTGACAGTAAGTTCGCTGGTTTTTGGAAAATAATAAAACGTCTGACATTAAAACTTCTTTATATAGGGTCAAAGTTAGTACAGGCGAAGTTATCGATAACTTCGCCTATTCCAGGCGAAGTTATGAACAAGTTCGCCGGTATTTACAAAACAAACCCCTATACTTTGAACAATTTTTAATAAAGTTTTAAAAACATCCTTTAAAGCGTTAAATGATACGATCAAGACCAAGTAACCAGGTATAAAATCAAACAATTACAAAAGTAACAAAAATTTGAAAAATTAAAGTACACGGGATCAAATTTCAGTCTCGACAGGGACTACCATGTTTTAGAAAAGATCTGAACAGGAATCATACTAATTACGTGACTGTCACACAGATCCGTGTTCAGCTGTATTATGACATAAAGAAACAAGTTGTAAGCAGGTAATCTACTTAAAATGGTTTTCATTGTTTCTGTGATACGGGTTAGGTTCAATTAAGCTCAAAACTTAAGTGGGCAACAACTCAGAGATTATGATGCCTCCTATCTATTCTCAAAGCGTAATTGGCTTTCCCCAAGTCATCCCGAATTGACCTCGACCCGTAGTGTCTGATTAAGTAGTAATTACTCTTCGATCTTAGACTCTGCTTCCCGTTCACCTTCTTGCGTCTTGATTGATAATCATTAACATTATGAACTCTAGAATTTTTTTTTTATTTAACATGTATACACACAACTTCACGTAGAAAACAACTGCAAGTCCCGAATCTGGATCACTGCAGCTTCTTGACACGCTATCTTCACGGGAATCAGAACACTCACGGGCTCGTGTATGACTGGGTAATCGCTTTTCTGCCTATCATTCGGAAGGATATGTATGAAGACATGCACAACTCTTAAGGAGTTTCCAAATAAAATCGAGTAGATTTAGTTAGTATCACTTCTACTTTTACGCACCATAAAAAGCTACCATGACATACAATGACTGTTCTAAAGTCTTTTAAGCCTAATAACTTCACTAGTTAAGCACACAGAATCAGAATATCTATCACTTTCCAAGGTTGGATCAATTTTCTGTTAAACATAGTAAAGGTACTTCTTACGAAGTAGTAGACTTGAAAAATAATTTCATCTCCCTGAAAGAAAAAAAATTTAACATCAATCGCCCCGACTTGAAAAATAATTTCATCTTCAGGGAAACGGCTATCCCGAAGATCCAATGGATCAGCTGGACCGACCACATACTAGTATGTGTCCTTCTAACTAAGTATGATCGACTAATTTTCAGCGAAAGAATGAAAACACATCATAAACCGCCCCGGTCACTTTCAGTTATCTGGTTAATGGCTATTCTCATATTCTACAAGTAGTAATGAGGACCAAACAAATCCGAAGATATGTCCTTCAAACTAAGGCAACCGACATAATTCTAAGCGATAGTGACGTTTTTTTTTTTTTTTTTTTATTTAACATAAACATAAAGCATGGTTACTCTGGATTGATCATCCCATTCAGCTCAACAAGGTTTTGAAATCTAGTTTTGTCAAACGCTTTCGTGAACAAGTCAGCGAAATTATCTAACGTGTCAACCTTTTCGAGCTCAATCAGTTTCTTCTCAGCACAATCCCGTATAAAATGATGACGTATGTCAATATGTTTAGTTTTACTGTGCTTCACGGGATTGTTAGTTACTGAGATAGCAGCAGTGTTATCAATGCAAATAGGAGTAAGTGAGAAATTCAGACCATAATCGCGCAACTGTTGTTGAATCCAAAGAACCTGGGAGCAGCAGTTGGATGCTGCCATGTATTCTGCTTCACAGGTTGAAATTGCGACTGAGGTCTGCTTCTTGCATTGCCACGACACTAGTCTGCCACCAAGAAACTGACATCCACCAATTGTAGACTTCCGACTCTGATTGCACCCTCCATAATCAGAATCTGTGTAAGCGACTAGCTCCAAGTCTCCTCCTCTCGAGTACCACAACCCCAGCTTCGGCTTGCCTTTGAGATACCGCAGTATCCTCTTCGCACCCTTCAAATGAGATTCTTTTGGGTTTGCCTGAAAGCGTGCACAAAGACAAACAGCAAACATTATATCAGGCCTAGAAGCAGTTAAGTACATTAAAGAACCTATAATTGCCCGATATTGGGTTGGGTCCACGTCTGCATCGTTGTCTGAATCAGCACCCAATTTGTGATTGACGCAGACTGGAGTATCATATGGAGTGCTGTCCTCCATCTTGAAGCGTTTGAGAACATCATGGTCATACTTCGTCTGATGAATGAACATCCCGTCTTTCTTCTGATCAACCTGCAATCCTAAAAAGAAAGTTAGTTCACCCATAGCACTCATTTCAAATCTCTTCTTCATAACGGCCTCAAACTCCTGACACATTGAGACTTTTGATGCAGCAAAGATAATGTCGTCCACGTAGACTTGCACCAGCAGAAGGTCGCTACCCTTTCTCTTGAAGAACAATGTGCTATCAATCTTACCTCTTTCAAACTCATTCTCAAGCAAGTAATCTGATAAGGTTGAATACCAGGCACGAGGTGCCTGATGTAGTCCATACAACGCTTTACTTAGCTTGTACACGTGATCAGGAAAGTCAGGGTCAGGAAAACCCGGAGGTTGCTCAACATACACAACCTCGTCGACTTTACCGTTTAGGAACGCACTCTTCACATCCAACAGAAAGACCTTCATCTCCTTATGAGCAGCAAATGCCAAAAACAGCCGAATGGCTTCCAATCTTGCCACAGGAGCAAACACCTCATTGTAATCAATCCCCTCTTGTTGATTAAAGCCTTTAACAACCAGCCTCGCCTTGTTTCTGATAACAATCCCTTTCTCATCTCTCTTACATTTGAAGACCCATTTCGTGCCTATCGCATGCACATTCCTTGGGTTTGCAACCAAGTTCCATACTTCCATTTTCTTAAACTGAGCTAACTCTTCTTGCATGGCTTCGACCCACGAGCTGTCCTTAAGAGCCATTTGATAGTTCTTTGGTTCAATCTGGCTGATAAAGCAGGTGTACAAGCACTCGTTGATTATGCCTGATTCTTTAATGCTTGTGTAAACACAGGTGTGCTCATTCAAGCTTTGTCTTGTTTGTACACCGGCGGACAGATCACCTATCACGTTCTCCAAAGGATGATCTTTGTGAATTCTCGTAGTCGGAACCGAACTGACATTCAGATTATCTTCCAAGTTCGAAGATAGCTCATCAATGGGTGATTGATGTTGAGAGTGAAACGGATTGATGAATTCCTCTTCAGTAGAGGCAGCAGGGGTATTGACAGCATTTGACGAGGAAGGCTGACATTCATCATACTGTGGTCGTTGCACCAAAGTGTCTTCCTCATCGCATATCATCTTCGTAGCAATTCTTTCTTCAACTTCTGCAAAATCCAAATAAGGCATGTTAAAAGATTTAAAGAGTCTATCATAGTCGAAAACCCCAGCGGGTCCCGAGCTTGGTTTTGGTGATTTGTAACTTGTGATATCAGTGTTACACACCACCTCAACCTTGCTGTTCGATGTATTAAAGACCCGTCTGTTGGGAGTCCCAACAACGTATCCGACTAAGATTCCTTCGTCGGCTACTTCACCAAATTTAGAATTGGTCTTTAATATCGAACATGGGGACCCGAATGGTTCAAGATCACTCAAGTTGGGCTTTCTCCCATGCATAAGTTCATAACAGGTTTTATTTAATCTTTTAACAGTTAACACTCTATTAAGGATATAACAGGCTGTTGCAACAGCTTCAGCCCAGAACACCACGGGAAGTTTCTAATCAGCCAGCATGGTTCTGGCTCCTTCAATTAAGGTTCTGTTCTTCCTCTCAGCCACTCCATTTTGTTGCGGTGTATACGGTGCGCTGTATTGGTGTTCTATCCCCTTCTGTAAGCAGAAGATCTCCATCTCATAGTTCTTGAACTCAGTTCCATTGTCACTCCTGATGAATTTAACCCGTTTCCCCATGATATTCTCAACCTTGGTAATCAAATTCTTTACCATCTGCACTGTGTCATCCTTTGACTTCAGGAAATATACCCAGGAATATCGAGAGAAATCATCAGTGATCACCAAGCAGTAAGATGTTCCTCCTAGACTTCTTACATTCACGGGACCGAAGAGATCCATGTGAAGTAATTCTAGGGTACTGACAATTGAATTGACCTTCTTGGTGTGATGGGATTTCTTGTGTTGCTTTCCCTTTTTGCATGATAAGCATTTGTCTTCAAAGTTGAAATTCTTCAAGGGAACACCCAGCACAAGCCCATTTTTGACAAGGTAGTTCATTTTCCGAAGATGAATGTGCCCCATTCTCCTATGCCACAACTCGGACTCCGATTCAGTTGCTTTTGACAGAAGACACGATTCTTCTGTGGCCATCTCAGTAGACCTCATGTCCATGATATACGTATTCTTCACTCTTGGAGCCTTCATAACAATCCAATCCTCTGGTATCTTAAAACCAGGATACAACACAATCGCTTCATTCTTTGTAAAATGTACGGTGTAGTCTTTGTCACAAATCTGCGAAACACTCAGCAGATTGTGCTTCAGTTCTTCAACAAAATTTACTCTCCAAAGTCATCTTTCCATTCGACACCGTCCCTATTCCTGTAATCCTTCCACCGCTCTCTCCTGCGAAACTTACTCTTCCTCCTTGAACAGGTTTCAAGTCTTGTAACAATTTCTTGTTACCCGTCATGTGCCGGGAACAGCCGCTATCCACAACCCATTGATTGTTGGCAGCCCTGTTCAACTGTTCCTGCACGATTAAAGTAGATGATTAAAATCTGGGGACCCAAGACCGATTGGTCTTGGGTCGATACATTCCGTACCTTGGCTGTCCAAAGTTAGTATCATAATAATTTCTGTGAGGCCTAACAGGATACCTTCTTGTGGATTGACTATGAGGCCATCCAAACCTTCGTGAATTAAAAGAATTATTACTTAAGGTTTGGTTGTTAGCAGTGAAAAACTGAGATCTATTCCTTTGAAAACCTGGATTAGTCCATTTTCTGAAATTTGATGGGTTTTCATTTTTACCATTATATTGATTAACGTTAGTTCTTTTCTCAGATTTTGAAGTCCTCAATTTCTGCTTCAGAGGGCAATCAGCAACAAGGTGTTCTAATTGATTACATCTAAAACAACTCATTTGTCCAACTTCCTTATCAAAAGTTGTCTTAGATGTTGAGGCTGTATTACTGCCCGTTTGTCTCATATATGGTGGGACATACGGGTCTAGTGGAGACTTCTTTTCAGGTGTTTTATTTTTCTCTCCACTTTTTGGTAACACTTCCTCTTGTTTTGTCTCACTCGACTCAGAAGACTTGTCTGAGTTAGATGAGACAGGACTCGGAGCAGAAATCTTAACACTTGCAACAGGCTTACTAACTTCTGGTTCTTTAATAGTAACTTAAACTGGAACTGTCTGACCATAGTCAACATCAACAGATTTCTGATTACTAGGATCATAAGTGTAATTATGATTGAAAGGTGGTGGAACTTCATGATAACCAATTCCTCCCCTTTTTGGGGAACCTTGATCACTAACGAGGTGATCAAGTATAGCGGAGGAATTTCTGAATTGCTCAAGTTTCATGTTAAGTTCCACCACTTTTACCTGGTGATCAGCTATCTGTTTTTCCCTTTCAGCTATTAGTTTGGTTTTCTCTTCTAGAACTTCATAGCTAAGATCAATCACTTGAATTTTTTCAGCAAGCTTTGCTTTAAGACTTTTAATATCTTTCTCACTAGCTTTAATTTTTACTTTGTAACTATTTTCTCTAGCTTTAGTGAAATGATGATCTTCTTTTAAAGTTTTAAATTGCGCATCCAAACTAACAAACTGATCAGTTATAGTTGTCAGATGTTCAGACAGATGTTCACACTTAGTACAAGGGAGTTCGGTACTTACCTCGGAGAGCTGGTCTGCCACATCTGCCATGTAAGCTTCATTTTCACCAGTTCCCTTCTCACTATCTGCAGTTTCGATCATTGCCAAATTGGCCTGTTCAAATACTTCTTCAACATGCAGATTCCAGTTGTACTCCTCGTTCTGTCTGGAAATATGGCTCTATAGTCATTACCACTACCACTTTGCTGTGTAGATCTGTTTTGACTGCGTTCTACACGTTCATTTTTGCATTCTTTTGCAAAGTGGCCATTCTGCTGACAGTTGTAACAGCGTACCTTCGACTTATCAAACCCTGGCCTCTCTCCGACAAACTTCCTGCCAGTCTTCTTCATGAACCTCTTAACTCTTCTGACAATCATAGCCATCTGCCACTGCAGATCCATCTCCTCCAGATCATCAGCATTGATCTGATCATAGTCTTCATCCAAAATTGCAGGATCAACAATCTTACCCTGAATGTAATTCTCATACGAAGCAATAAAAGATGCATAGAGAGCAAACTGTTGTTCAGCAGATTTAACACTCATGGGCATCTTCGAGTAGTTGTTGTTTGACACACTTGGGGAAAAACTACTCTTGGTCGCTTGAGGTTGAGAAGCATTTGATCCTCCAGCTACAAAGCACACATCACCGTTCATGTTGAGAGATACATGTCCTTCGTGTGTTGAGTTAGCGCCTGAATCTCCCTTAGAGTAATAAGCAGATGATTCAGTTTTCGAACTTGATCCTGAGTTAACCTTTGCACCATACATACCCGGATCTTGAACCTGATCGGTAGGTGTCTCCTTTCGTACCATGTTCAGTTCAAACGTTCTTAGCTTGTTAACTGCTGTCTCCAGGTCATAGTCAGCAAAGTCTTTGTCTTCTCTCATCAACACAGTATACATCTCCCATTTCGGTGGGAGAGCATCAAGAAGCTTTTCAACAATCTCATCTTCTTTGTAAACAATTGAATAGTTGCTGAGTTCAGTCATCAGATGATAATATCTAGTGATGATATCATCAAGTGATTCATTCTTCAGATATTTGAAGACCGAGAATTGGGTTTTTAGAAGTTTAAATTTCGAGGCACGAATTCCCACATTGCCCTCAAACCGGTTCTCAAGTGCTTCCCAAAGCTCTCTAGCAGTTTTATACTTTCGGAAGGTGTGAAGTATCTCTTGTGGAAGAGCCATTGTAATTGCTGCATGAGCTTTGCTTTCGGCCTCATACATTTTCTTCTCCTCTTCTTCCATCTCTTTGTATTTCTTTATCTGATCACGACCCTCATACTCAGCAGTAGGTGGAATGTAACCATCTTGTATGCACACCCACATCTTAGCATCTTGATACTTGACATATTGTTCAAAACGATCTTTCCACGCTACATAATCAGTTTTCTTAAGCATCTTAGGTGCCTTTGTAGCCGAACCCGCTTCTACTTCCATCTTTACCAGTTCGGTAATGTTTATCGAAGACATCTTTCACAAAACTCAAAGAAATCCGAAAATCAAAAATTTTATTTTCAAACAGCACTGTAGGCGAAGTTGTGGATAACTTCGCTTAAGACTTAACTTCGCGTGAATTTGTAACTTCGCTCACTTTCTTAAATTCGCCGGATTGGCGAAGTTGAGAATAACTTCGCTTAAGTTGAGCGAACTTGGGAGGTAGGCGAAGTTGTGGGTAACTTCGCTTGAGGTAAGCGAACTTGAAGAGGTAGGCGAAGTTGTGGATAACTTCGCTTAACCTTATATCTTCGCCGAAACCCTACTAACAGTGACGGCAACTTCGCCTGATGAACACGAACTTTCTGCAGATTAGATTTCTGGGTTTTTCGAGGTTTGTGAAGGTGTTATGGGTTGTTTATGATTGTAGGAGGTGAGTATAGCACAAAAACTCAGAAAACTCGTCCCGCGAATAGTCGAACGGAACGATTTCTACACCCGCGTGATAATCCCGAACCACACAATCGAGCAAAAGCTCTGATACCAATTGTAGGTTCCCAGCCGGATCTACACGAGATATCGCGTTCTACGTAGGTGCGGAATCCCTACGTAAGACGTTACGAGTATAGAAAACAATACGAGCTAACACACGATACGATAACCAAACACACGTTGTATTCCAACCGTAAACACTTGATACTATGATCACTAAATACAAACTCTCTGACTCGAATACACGAATAAACTCTCTATTAATGAATAAGCCGTAAACAAACAGCTTATATAGACACGACAACTTCGCCTGGCATGTTCAGGCGAAGTTGTCCCTAACTTCGCTTGTCTAACAAGTTCGCCCATATAAGCGAACTTGTTAGCAACTTCGCTTACATACAAAACTCAAATCTAACTAACACGATTACAGACACTCGACACTGAACTACTGACATCATGCACCAACAGTTCGTTAAACTCATCGTTCCGGTTAATCTCCAAATCATCAAATCTTTCAAGTTTATTTCTTGAACGTGAGTACTTTCATCCCCGTTTTCACTCTTTTATATTTTGGGGGTGACATTGCAAACTTATTCAAATCCAAATGATTTATACTTGAGTCTTAAACCACAAACTTTATTGTATACTTTACTTAAATAAATGCTCGATTTGGTGATTATATGCTTATATGCTTGAGTGCTAATGTGTTTACCGCTTTTGGATGGTTGATTCATAAATCCGAGTATAACTGGCATCCCCTTATAGAAAGGTGTCGTTAATGTATTCTTATTAACGATTTCATACAAAATCCGAATATATTTGGCATCCCCTTATAGAAAGGTGTCGTTAATGTATTTTTATTAACGATTTCATTTATCTAAATTGTTGCTATTATTTATTGTTTTGTATATAAGTTGTGGAATTTCATATTATATATCTATTGTTCAAAAACTATGAAATTGCTCACCAACCTTTGTGTTGACAAAATCTATTTATGCAATGTTACAGGTTTGAATTTAGGTTGACTCGAGGACTTGAAGAAAAAAAAAACGTTATCGAGGCTATTAGGATATTAGCAAAACGAACATTATATTATTTACTATGATTTGAATTCGGTTATTGTATGAACAAGTTATGTGACTCTTTGTGTTTTTATGAATTTAAATGAGTTGATTAAATATTGTCACTTAATAGTGTCGTGTGCGATGAACAATCGGTTGCGCCCCGACGTTTCCGTCATGGTCGAGGTGTGACATTTAATAAGGTGATTAAAATTTATAAATAAATTACGTTTGATAATTAACTTATATGAGGCATTTACATATATTCCCTCCCTAATCTTCCTTGTTATATATTTCTCCAATGCTAAATCTTTAATTACATATTTCCCCTTCATAAACCACATATATTACATATCTTCCTATTTCATTAAAATTAACTAACTAAATGGCAATTTTACCCCTAATGAAATAATTTACATATATCCCTTCTTAATAGTTAGAATAACATATCTTCCTAATTTAAACTCAAACCGAGTTAGTTTTAAAACGAACATATCAAAACTAATAAATTAAATTGGAGTCAATTTTTTTTAATTGTTAGTAAATACAAAAAATATTTGTTTTACATATATTCTGTTAATGTGAAAACTTTAGAGTTGTTTTGACTATGTTACGGAATAGATACTATAGTAGTGCCATAAGTGAAAACCTATCGATCAATAATAATTTGTTGTAATCACCTCAATAAAAAAAACCTTAATAAATTAGAAACCCCACCAATAATTTTTTTTTTTTAAATAATTGCTTCTATAATATATGATTGTTTATTGGATTACATCGAAACAGAAGGCAAGCGGGCAACAAGCTGCGCCGCTACCCCTTTTTAAATCTTAAAAAAGTATATCATATATAAAATTGAAATTGCATACAAAAGCTCACCAATGTATCAGTTTGTTTGCCAAAGATAAAGAAAAATCCTTTCATGCAATATGTTTGGTTGGGATATGGTGTTTGTGGAAGAAGAGGAATGCGCTAATACATAACGGGTCTCCCATTTAAGTCACAACTCTTTTAGAGGAGATAAAGGTGATAGGCTTCATTTGGATTAAGAATAGGTCGCGCAGATTCGGTTTGTCTTGGGAAGATTGGCATGGCTTCCGGGTGTAGTGTGTTGGCTTTTTTTTTCCGTTTGCGGTCTTCTTATGTTTTTTTTTTCGCTTTTGGCCCGTTTGCACGGTCTTTATGTTTCTGGTGCTTGTTTTGTTTGTAACTGTGACGGTGCGTCTAGCTTCTTGCTAGCGTTTTTTTATATAAGTTGTTTTGTTGATCGTTAAAAAAAAATATCAGTTTGTTGGCCGAGGATAGTGGACCCAGACAAGGGTATTAAACTCAAAGTGAAATTAGGTATCATATATTAGTTCATGAAAACCAAAAGGTTTATTTACCGAAAATTCGATGAGGAAAAAGACGGCGTAAGAAGAGACAGAGGAAGCAACGCAACGATCGGAGGAAGCGACACCGGTGATTGGAAGAGACGCCGGAGGAAGGCCGTTGTTTTGCTGTTTTCGCTCCATAGTTATGTGAATATGGAAACGATGGTTTGCTTTTTTTACTAGGGTATTGCAAATTGTAAAAGTGTAGAATGGTAATTGCGTATTAGAAGGGAAAATATGTAATTAAAGATTTAGTATTAAAAAAAATATGTTAAAAGGGAGGTTATGAAGGGAATATATGTAAAAATCCCAACTTATAAATATTCAGTATAGATGAAAAATGTTTGATTAAGTTAAATTCTTATTTTATGAATAACAAATAGTTAGATGAAAATATAACTATTAACTGAATTTCCTAATCTCATAATGAAACCAAATATCATTTTTATTCAAAATTCTCTTTAAATTTAACTTACCACATCCGGTTTTCTTCTTTAATTTTATCTCACTCAAAAATAATTTTCTATAATATATATAAACGAAAATCCTAAAATCCTACGTGTCGCGATGTGGTCGCTCCCTCCTTTTATAGAGGCCACCAGATTGCTTGATTTTTAAATGGAGGTCTCTCATTGATTTAATCCAAATTCATAGGTATGGGTTTTACCAAAACCAAATAGCTCTTAAACGGGTTATAACATCTCATTAAATTAAAAATTAATCTTACCAATTATTTGATATGAAAATCCTATAAAATAGAGATATACTAAAATTTAATATCCAATTTAAAAAAAAAAGATATTACTTATCATTAATAAACAATTTTATAATAAAAAACATAAGCGGTCATGGGTCACCAAATCCAGAAAGCTTTTAAACGGGTTACAACATATCATTTATTTATGAAACCCTTTCATCATCAAACCCTAAGTACATTATTAACTTTCTTACAATAAAGAAAATTAAAATCCAAAAAATAAATATTAAAAAACGAAAAATGTAAAACAACCATTCTCTCAAGCCATCAGATTGCTTTATTTGTAAATGAAGGTTTTCCCACGCATTTGACCCGAATTCACGGCTAAAGGTCTCACCAAACCCAGATAGCTCTTAAATGGGTTATAACATCTCATTATATTAAAAATTAATCTCATAAAATATTTGATATGAAAATCCTATAAAATATGGATATACTAAAAATTACTATCCTATAAAAAAATACTATTTATAATTAAGAAACAATTTTATAATAAAGAAAATAAACAGGTAATGAGCATCACCAAACACAGATAGCTTTTAAACCGGATTATAACATATCATTTATTTGTGAAACCAATTTATTATCAAACCTTAAGTATACTAATTATTAACTTTCATACAATAAATAAAATTAAAATCCAAAATATACATATATAAATATTAAAAACGAATAATGTAAAACAACACCCGTAATACGGGAGATAAAATCTAGTTTTATTATATTTCTCTTTCTTTTACACTCACAAATATTATACAGTTGATGGTTGATGGATAGTGTATCTCGAGGCTAGTTACTTAAGAGAGAGAAATCGTAGCAAATTCGTACGAAACTCACTTAATCGAAATTGTTGTGTTAATTAACGCCAAATACACCTTTCTAAAATTAAAATGTACTCTATTGTTTACTTTGTGAAACTCGATTCCACGCCGATTTAATAAAAATAAACACTAGGTGGCACGAGGCCATCAGCTCAATATTAGTGAACCGATAAGATATTTAGTTTAAAAGAAAAACAAAGTTACAAAAATAACAAAACATAATCAATTAGGGGGAGCAACTTAACCGTCATAACCGTTAACCGAACCATAACCGCCATAACTAAACCGATTTTAATCGCTAACCGACATAACCCATGGGTCAGTTTAATAAATTTTTGAAAACCGACAAATAGTTTTGGTTAAAGATAATTCCAAATCCGCCATAACCGAACCGACCCAATTATTTAACCAACAATATGCCTGGGATTAACTTTCACCAAACATATTGTTAGATTGTACCATTTTTATGTTTTCGGTTCAACGTTAGTAATCGAATTAACTTGAACTTCATTGATGGATCATATAAAGTTGTTTTTTTTAGAATATTTGGTATTAATGCTATCGAATATATATTTTGTTGGATTATGTCATATTGTATTTTTTAATATTTGGTATCAAACTTTTAGGCTCAATTATATTGTCTTGGTTACGGTTAACCGACCCATAATCGACTCACTATAACCATCAAAACCGACCAACCAAAACCGTCATAACGGATCGGTCATGGTTATGGTTATCCATTAACCGACATATCAGTTACGGTTATAGAATTGGCCCAAAACCGCCTCAAACCGACCCATACACACCCCAATAATCGATCATCTATAAACTGCATTTGGGGTTTCAGAAACTGGGCCTGAAGTCAGTTGGCCCATTTTCCCCTGAAGAAAAGTCAAGGGAATTAGGTTTCTTTTTCTTCACCGCTATTCATCAGGTTAACTTGTCATTCAAATCACCAGTAGTTTCTGTTTCTGTCTACAATTCTGGCATACGTACGTGTGTAATTAATTATGCGTTCCGCTAGGGCTCCAATGTAATTTATGTAAATGCTCAGAGATGCGTTTGTACAGGATATTTATTTTGTTGAAATGAATTATTTTTTGATGTCCATTTTCATTTATTTGTTTACTTTTCTTTAAAACGATTACAATAAAGTGGCAGGCAAACGGGCAACAAGCTGCGCCGCAACCCCCTTTTGAACAGCAAAGCCAATCCTGCTAAAAACGAAGCTTTGGGACCTAGAAGCTGAAGAGGTTCCGTGTACCGTGTAATCATTTATTATCTATATCTATAGATAGATTATCAGGAGTAGTTCTAAGATAGATTAGTTAACCTTCATCATCTATTCAATATACTTTGTGCTATTATATGGTGAACAAGTTCACTCGCTTGTAAACAACTCGAGGTTGGCTTGTTTCGCTTACTTATTTTTGAACCTCGAGCTAGGACCATGAGTAGTTTTTCAAGTTCGAGCTTGGTGGGTAGTTTTGTTAAGCTTGAGCTCGGTTGGTAGTTTTTTTAAGCTCGAGCTCGATGAGTATTTTTCAAGCTCAAGCTCGGTGAGTAGTGTTAAATGTGTTGATTTCAGGCCCATTGAACCTCACTCAAAACTCACACAATATAGATCAGGAAATAGTTGCAGAGAATTGAAGTAAAAATGAAGAAGAAAAGAGAAGTAAAAACACACTTTATTCAATAAACTAAGGGACTATAAATAGCCTTACAAAAGGAAACGTGGAGCATGAAAGTAGCCATAAAATACTACTTCATTAGTCCACCAATAGAACCGGTACAACCTAGACCCATTCCTCTAACATGTACTTTCTCAACAGTATAATTCCGGAGGATTCGGTCAACTAGAATACCACCACTTCTTAATAATAAACTATTAAATAAAACATAAAATAATAAACCACAATTATCTTCTATCTTCCAACCATAGTGCACGTGAAGACTTACAAGACTTATTTCATGCATCTAAATAATAAAAGCTCATAACTCATACCCGGTAAATAAATGATTAATACCAACAAAATGCTCGGGAGTCGAGCCTGATGAGTTGTTTTTCAAGTTCAAGCTTGGCTCGTTTATTAGTTATTAATACTTTTTTTTATCTATATTTTAGTTATATATATTTTGTATATAAAATGATATATGCTATATGATAGTTTTATATTTACTAATGGTTGTTATATAGACGTATTTTAAAGACATCAAATTAAATTATATAAATATTAGGCTTGTTTAAGGTCGCAAGCCAGCTCGGGCTAGTTTATTAAACAAGCTTATTTTGAGGATTGAGCCTGTTAAAACTCGGCTCAATTCATTAAGCTTTTAGCGAGCCAATCTTGACTATCACACGAGTGGGCTTGGCTTATTTACACCTAACAACAAGCATACCCAATCAAAAGTCCCCCCAATGGCTTGGCTCGTTTACACCTACTGTGTGTAAAAGTTCTTTTAAGTGTTTTTGGTGCATTCTGAAAAACTACTTCATTTCTAATGCTAAATCATTAGTAGTTTCTTCATTTTTGAGATTTGTAGTGACTTGTTTCTTAATCCAAGTTGTTAATTTTGACAGTTAAAATCTTGTTGAGGGAAAATGGCAAAGCATCATCCTGATTTGATAATGTGCAGAAAGCAACCGGGAATTGCAATGGACGGCTTTGTGAGAAATGTGATGGAAAGTGTGTTGTTTGTGATTCGTATGTACGTCCATGTACGCTTGTGCGTGTTTGTGATGAGTGTAATTATGGGTTGTTTCAGGGTCGGTGTGTTATATGTGGGGGTGTTGGGATTTCTGATGCATATTACTGCAAGGAGTGCACGCAACAGTAGAAAGATCGCGATGGGTGCCCGAAGATTGTGAATTTAGGGAGTGCTAAGACGGATCTGTTTTACGAGAAGAAGAAATACGGGTTTAAGAAAAGATGATACCGAACGGGTATTATGCATATTTGTAGAATTGCCTTGTGGTTGTAGAGTTTAATGAGTGAGATTTAACATTTTGGCTGTTAAAGCTAGAGTTAGACCCTTGTAATGGAATGATGTCGGTTTCACCGGAGGTTGTTACTGTTGAAACCGACTCGTGGCTTATGATGATTAAAGGTTTCATTGTTTTTCGGTTGTATGAAAATATTAGTATAAAATAGACGGTAAATGATGGATATTGGTTAGGGATGAGATTGGTGCCGTATTGAAAATATGAATACCGAAAAAGAGTGAGAGTCATAACCTTATGTTGAATGTTGCCATTTTTTCTGGTTCGTACCGGTACCCTTGAAAGTACCAATACCAAAAACATGAAAAGTTAATACCAATATTGTGTGGTACGGTTCTGCTAAATGATTGGTATTCGGTAAAATTGTTCATCCATACTAATTTTTAAAAATTTGTCTGAAATGCCTAAGCTTGGTTTCATATGTCTGTTGTTCTATCAATCATCTTTTTTCATTTTTTCTGCTGTCCGTGATCTGTAAATATCCATGTTATATGCAAGTAACCCGATGCACACATGTACTGTCCTATTAGGATAAATAATAAGGAAATGGCGTATCAATTCAAGCTATAAATAAATAAAAAGATAAACTATTTGGTATCGTCTTTTTGTATCACTAGGCAAATGAACTCAAAAATAGGTTAATGTTAATTGATAAAATGAATATAAAGAAATTATGATTGTTGTGTATACTATATGAAAATTTATGACATTATTATTATTGATCAATAAAATCAATATCTGCAAAAAGGGGAGTATCAAATTATTTTATGGTAAAAAATTCATTTATTTCAATTCTTTTGAACTCGCAGCTTCGCCAGAAGCTACGAAGGGGGGCCTCGGCCCGGGAAGGGGAGAGTGGCCGAGTGGTCAAAAGCGACAGACTGTAAATCTGTTGAAGTTTTTCTACGTAGGTTCGAATCCTAGCATGTGTAAAACATCATTAAAATATTACCAGTGTTAATATTTTAGAAATTTAAAATGTTATTATACAGTTGACCTTTTCATGTAAATGAGGAAGTGTATAATTTTCTCATATATTGATTTATTATTCTCTAACAAGTGTGCATATAATTAAACTTTTGAAAGTATATGTGTATAATTTATTGCACTAAGGTACTCTTCGTTTGTTCAGAAGTAAAATATCTGCAGTCTACGGACCACATCTGCAGACAGCTGTAGAAAAAGAGGTGGGTCAAACTTCTGCAATCTACAAGAAGAAAACTGTTTGTTTTTTAACGTCTACAGATTACTGAAATAAACTGGTATTGGTGCACAAACTGTGGTAGTGGGTGGTAGTGCTGCTAGGCGATGGTGGTGGTGGATGGTGAACATTGATGGTGGTGGACGATGGTGGTAGACGGTGGTGGTGGCGGACGGTGGTTGGTGGGGGGTGGACGCTAGTGGTGGCGAACGGTGGGTTGAAGTGGTGGTGGTGGCGGACGGTGGGTGTTGGTGTTTTAACCGTCTGCAGACCTTAGAAGATCTCAAAAGTGGATGAGCCAAGTCTAAACCAAAAAGAGCCAGCGCAGACTATTTTTTATGAAACGTCTTCAATAAAACAAATAGTCTGCAGATGGCAATGTCTACGCCGTGCAGACATTTTTCAGAAAAACAAACACCATATAAATGATTAAAATAATTAGTATGCTGCATGTAAATTGAAAGATAAGGTAAATATCAAAAAAGGATCAGTTGCATATATATAATATGTATATACTAATACTAGTAATGTTAATACTTGTGTATATTTATTTATTTATTTATTTATTTATATACATACCTAATATGTTTGAAATAAGTCCCCTCAACATTCAAATATCAAATGCATATCCCACTC
Source organism: Bidens hawaiensis (assembly GCF_021521415.1). Lineage (NCBI taxonomy): Eukaryota > Viridiplantae > Streptophyta > Magnoliopsida > Asterales > Asteraceae > Bidens > Bidens hawaiensis. Next base: position 120,889 of record NW_027494474.1, on the reverse strand, counting down.
CACGTTCTCTTTTCCACCTTCCCTTTACTTTTGCACCTTTTGATCATCCTATATTTCTTCTATTTCAAACCATTACTGAAAACCAACTTCTAAAAATAATATCCATCTTCCAATATTATCAACACCACCATGAAATTCTTTCAATCTTCTACCTCTGATTCCCAATTATCCAAACTCACGTCCGTCGGAAACTGCCTTCCGGGAGTCCTATGCCGCCTGCCTTGCTTCCACGATCGCACCACCAAATCAAGGATTTAACCGAGCCTTTATACGCTAAAACTAATCCTGGGGTTGTGGCAAAGCTAATGGGATTGGATTCAATCCCACAAAGGATTCCTTTGGTTCATCATCAACAAGATCATGGTAATTTGGCCACTAGAAGTCACCCGTCCGGTCAATCTCCAATGATTCTCGAGTCAAGAAAGGGAAATTCTTCGTTCTTGGCTTCGAATCGCGTTGTAGAGGTAAGTAATCATTATACTGTAATCATATATTATTTTTCCTGTCTTCCCTTTACAAGATTAAGTGTTTGATAATAATTGATGTGAAGTATGAACATTGTAGGTAAACAAGAATCGAGATCAGATTCGAAGAGGAAGTTAGTGGAAGATGATGAATCGGTGAAGAAGAAACGTGTAACCGAGACAAATGCATTGTTGAAAGAGAGTGCAAATGCAAATGCAAATGCAAATGTTGATTATGAGTTGGGGTTTTTAGATCAGTTGGTGCTTGAATTAGTATATGTGTTCTAGTATTTTAAGTTTAGTTTACAACGAGTTTGATCATTCGATCCACTCGTGTAGTGTTTGTCTTGATGTTCTTGGTGTGTGTTTTTAAAATGATTTGACATGTAATGTAACTTCATCATTGATCACTAACTTAGTGACAATGAATTCAATATTAATGAAATACTTGATTATCTAATTCTACCCTCCTTTTGTTCAACCAATAGCTTAAATAGTTCCATATCATACTCAGCTGATAGTTCAAGTAATTCATCTTACAAACGGTATTGCTGGTAATTACATACTTAGACAACTTTTGTTATTCACAACTTAACTCAACCCAACGTTTAATATAAAACTATTTTCTCTCGAAATTTCTATCTACACAACTTAACTCAACCCAAACCAACTTTTCATTTATTCATAACCAACTTAAACCAAATATTTATTAAATAAATATGTTTTGTTATTATTTAATATATAAACATAAAATTCTTTTTTCAGATAATAAGTTAACGAACCAAGATATTATATCGGAACCATGTTAAAAAGATACATTTTTAATTCTCTGATTTCAGTAAAATTTGTATCGGAATATTAAAAAAAATAAAAAACTAACAAGTTTACTAACTTAGATTTGAAAAGAAAAATTAGTTATTACAAATTATTAGATAAAAATGAAAATATACATTAAATGAATTGTTTGAAAAGAAAAAAAATATTAAATTATCATCCAATAAAATGTTGCCATGCATTCAACTAATCATATTAATGGTGATGGCCTTTGGTGAACTTGGGTTGGTCTAGTAACCAGGTTGTGGGGACGGTTGAAAAAATTTGTTATTTTTTAATTTTTAAAATACATAATATTGACAACTTAATTAAAAGAGGTCATTAATAAAGCTAGTCTTATAAGTTATGGTTCGTTTCTATTAATTAGTTTAAACGTAAAACCCACTTGATATGTCTGTTTGTTTAACTTATGACGCAAAATACATTTAAAATACCTATCGAAATTGTGCCACTTCCATATCAACGCTTGGGTATTGTATACAAATTTAATTTTAGTGTTTAATATCGATAGTGTAACGAATTTAACTGATACTGACTAATTCATTTTGTTTCGCTGCAGCAAGGTATCATGAGTCATGACTAACTTAACCAACACCGACCAAATTCATGTCGCTTCGCCGCAGCAACGCGTATCAAGTATGGACGGAATTCACGTTGACTCGTAACCGCAACACGCGTGTTTTACCAACTGACTATATGTCATTTTAAACAGGGCCGGCCGGGGCATAGGCAATGTGGGCGACCGGCCGGGGCACTTAATTTTCAGGGGCACAAAATTAATTGAAACATATAAGGTTTAAAAATCATTATTGCGATCTTATAAAAATTTCGATGGGTTCGGATCGAAACGCACATAATATGTTGTTATAAAATATGTTTTATTTTTTATTATCGTAAGCTCTGCACACTGTTATAAATATTGTTTTTGTATCATAAGCTGTATGGTTAAGAGCGTAACTTATCTTTTAGGTTTACTGCCATTAACATAGCGAAGTTAATCGATACCAACTGAATTCACATCACCTCGTCTATACCTATAGATAAACCGAATCGGTTTGGTTTATTCACTGTTGAAGCCCAAAGCAGGTAATTGTAAAAGAAAAGCCCAAATAGTGTACGACGTGCAAACCCTCTAATCCGTCATTTCTTCTCGCCGGCACTTTCTTCCCGGTGACGGACCCACCACACATCACTCTATTCGACCTAAACCAGCTTCAATCAGTAAGTTTCTTTCTAATTTTGATTTGTACGGTGAATCATAACTCAATACTTATCGCCTTGCGTTGCTTTTTAACCCTAATAGTTCAATTCAACTAGTTTTTAAACGTCTTGTTACCTTCACGGTGTAAGATAATAAGATAACACCCGGAATTGCCTTTAGGGTCTTTCATTTCTATGACATCGGATTCGTTTATTAGCTACAGAAGATAGATTTGGTGAATTAGGTTTATGCACACTTATACTGTTCAATTTCTCATTGGCATTTTATCAAACAGTTGGTGTGCGTTTTAATAACTGACGTCATACTCGTTGTTCATGGGAAAATGAAACTTGTTCGGGCTGTTCTACGGTCTCTTGCTTCTGCCAATTCACCTAGTTACCATATTGTTTTCAGTTGCCAGCACTTGTGGCTACAAACTTCTCATTGGCATTTTAACAAACAGTTGGGGTGCGTTTTAATATCGGGCATTTTTAGTTGTCGTTTATAGGATAAATGAAACGTGTCTTGCGGCTGGCAATTCACCTAGTTTCATGGGTTTTCAATTGCCAGAACTTTAGCTACAAACTTCTCATTGGTATTTTAACAAACAGTTGGCATGCGTTTTAATAACCGAGATTTTATTTGTCATTCATAGGAAGATGAAACTTGCTCAGGGTGTTTTACGGTCTCTTGTGACGGGCACTTCACCTAACTACCATGGGCGTACAGTTGCCAGAACTTTCGCCACAAGTGCTGCTTCAGGTATTTGGATTAATCTTTATTTGTTTTATATATATTCTTCTCTCAAAATTAGTGCTTTATATTGTATCTCATAATATGAATGCTGATCCATGCCCGTTTGTTCATTCTATAATTTCTGCGTAGCTACCGACTCAGATGCAAACACAAACTCATCAGAGACTATGGAAGAAATTGAAAGAAGCATTTTTGGTGAACCGGGAAACAGCCAGAGTGCAACATCTTTTCTTCAAATGTTGGGTCAGCCAAAACATGCTCGTGAGGCTTATGCAATGAGTGCTAGGTTGAACGGTTCTAGAAGATTGGGACATGCAGACGGTCTAGATGAGAGTTTCACATCTTTGACTGATGGTATTGATGGGAAGTTAAAGGATGCTGCTGTTTCTTATTTTGAATATGATGTGAACGAAGTTGAAAAAGAAGATTATAAGTTCAGACCAGATGTTACATTTTGGCCTGGTAATACTTATGATATTAAGGTATTAACTATAAATTTGTACTTTTTTTTAGCAATTTTTCTAAAATTTATATATTTTTTCCCCCTCAAGATTTTTACTTAAATGTGGGTTTATGCAGGATCTTGATGTTACAAAACCGGGTGTTCGTAAACCGTCTAAAAGATTCGAGTTTGAAGTAACAACAGAGGAAGTTCTACAAAAAGCTGATTTCAGGGTGAGCATCTTTAGGTTTAGTTTATTTGTATAAAAGTAAATAACAAGTTAGTCATTTAATTTGTTTTAAAAGTTTTATGGGTAGGCTTGTAAACGAACTGAACGGAGCATGTTTGTGTTCGCTCGCTTAACTTTAACTGAACAAACGATCGAACATGAACAATTAAGCGAACATGATTATTTGTTCGTTTTCATTCGTTAAGAAAATGAACATGTTCGTGTTCATTTATGTTCGTTTGTTAAAAGTATACACGAACGATTCACGAACGTAAATGAAAGAAACAAACATAACTCAGTTAATACCAGTTTAAAGCATCGTGTAAACAATGTGCTGGGCATTAAACATTATTAAAACTAAACTAAAGTTGTAATGGAACCAGAAAAAGTTTAATGAATATATCAACGAACGAACTTAAACAAGCATAAACTAACAAACATAAATGAATGATTATAAACGAATTTATATAAACGGACATAAACAAATGTTCACGAACTTAAATCAACTAACAAACCACGTGCTCATGATCGTTCGTTCAACTAAATGGTCGGTTAATTTACAGAGCTGTATGTTGGGCAACGCGTTGATTAAAAGTTGGCCTTTATATGTGTGCAGAATGTGCGCTTTCTTGCAAACTTTATAACCGAGGCTGGAGTGATTATCAAGAGGAGCAAGGTACCAATAATATTGTTTTATTGATTAAACAAATCTTTAACAGTTATTATTTAAGTTATATTGCTTTTATGTAGACTAAAATCAGTGCGAAAGCCCAAAGGAAGATTGCTAGAGAGATAAAGACAGCACGGGCGTTTGGACTAATGCCATTCACGTCAATGGGAACCAAACATTTTGCTTATGGAAAGTCAATGCAGGATCTTGACAAAGATTATGAGTATGAAGTTTATGATCACAATTTTGTTGATGATGCGCCTTGAAGGTTATTAATCGTGTAAGTTTTTGTGATCCAGATGAAATAAGCCTAAAGAAACATTAAAGATTTGTGTTCATGTGGACATTATTATCACTGGCAATCCATCTTTCAGTTAGAATTATTATTAATTTTCGTTAATGATGCAGTATTTATGTCTTATGTGAATTCCAAGTTGTTGATAGTCGGTTTGTTGCCTTGCCGCTGTGTGAGGTTGTTTACTGTTAAATAATAAACATGTGATATCAACCCGGTTTTATCACGTCAATGAAAATTAAACTATACAAGGGGGAATTTTCACAGCCTTATAACTTCTGGGTTGTAAAAATTATATCTTTAGGATATTTAAAAGGTCAGTATTTTAAGAACCAACATTTTTCCTTAGACGCTGAGATTCATTGTATTGTTTTAGGCACCATACACATTATTATTAGAATACGGTATGCTATGTAAAGCTGTATTCCGTTGTATCGTGTTATGCTACGTAATCTTGTGTTATACTTAACATGCGATGCTTGCAATATTATATGATATTGTCTTATGTTATGACATGCGATGTAATGTTACATCATATTCGATGCAATGTGATGTAATATGGTGTAATGACAACACATATTATATTGTATTATGAATTGCTATTATGTTACATTACGAATCCACTTATATATTGTTAAGTTTATAATATTTCAAATAGCATTTTCTAAAGAAATAGCCTCCCTTATACATATTACATCAAGGCTCATACGGTAACACCTCCATCTTCTGCATCATTGCCGCCGTCACCACTATGACAGGACACTGGAAAATCCTGATGGTGTCCTATGCTAGCCGTGGCCATGTCAACCCATCCCTCACCTTTGCCGCATGCCTCGTTAAACTAAGGGCCGATGTCACCATTCCACCAGCTATTTTGTCATACGAAACGCCATTGATAAAGAAACCATACCTCCCAAAATAACCTTTTCTCCATTCTCAGATGGCTATGACTGTGGCAAACAACCAACCACCACCCGTCACCAATTCATGTCAGATTTTGCCACAAACGGGGCCCGTTCTGTTGCAGAAATCATCACGTCCGCCGCTGCAGCAGGTCACCCGTTTGACCACATGGTGTACACAAGCGGCATACCTTGGGTGGCAACCGTGGCCAATACCTACCAACTCAAATCCAGCCTCCTTTGGTGCCAACCAGCCACTGTCTTGAATGTTTATTATTATTATTGCAATGGCTATGAAAAATTTATATCCAGTGACACGAACCAGTTATGGCCTACAGTTAGTTTCCGACAGAACAAGAGTTTCTTGTACAAGTTGCTAAAGACCAGATTGATGCACTCAAAACCACTTCAAGAATACTCCATAATAGTTTTAACGAGTTGGAAAACGAATCGATCAAAGCGATTGAGCAACTCGAGTACCCTCCAATCGACCCTTGATACGATCGGATAAAAAAGAAAATGACGAATGCATCTTATGGTTAAACTCAAAACCGAATTAATCAGTAGTGTATGTTTCGTTTGGGTCACTAGCAGTATTATCAACGGATCAAATGGAAGAGATAGCGGTCGGGTTGCTAGAGAGCGGGCACCATATCTATGGGTGATCCAAGATGGCGAGCAAGCGGGACGATTAAGCAAACGGAGGAGCTTCAAAAACTAGGGAAGATTGTAGACTGGGGTCCTCAGGTGGCAGTGTTAAACCACCGATCAGTCGGTTGTTTTGTGACACATTGCGGCTGGAATTCGACGATCGAGGCGTTGGCGGCTGGTGTTCCAACAGTGGTGTTTCCACAGTGGACGGATCAGCCTACAAATGCGAAGATGGTTAAAGATGCGTGGAAAACAGGGGTGCGGGTGAAGAGGCGGCAGGGTGGTGTGGTGGTGGAAGGGGCTGAGATTCAGAGGTGTGTGGAGATGGTGATGGTGGGTGATAACGGCTGTGATATGAGGCGGAATGCACATAAATGGCGGTTTTTGGCGGCCGAAGCTCTACACAATGGCGGATCCTCCACCATCAACCTCCAAGCTTTCTTAGAGCATGTTTGGGATTGAGTTTGAAAAATGCTTATTGGCTTATTAGTGTTTTCAAAAGGCCAATAAATTAAAATGTGTTTGGCAATTACAATAATCTTTCTTATTTTAACTTTTTGAAAGAGTTAAAAAACAGTTTTTCAAAAGCCCAAAATCCTGACTTCAAAATGGCTTTTTGTAAAATACAATAAGCTTATAAGCATTTTTGAAACTCAATCCCAAACATGCATGCTCTAAGATGATGCTTGATAACAATCTATTAAACTAATTTATTCACATAATGTTTTTCACTTTTAAACGTTTACTAATACATTTATGGTAATATCTTGGCCAACAAGTTAAGATAGATCTATAAATACAAGATTGGATGGATGATCAACAAAGAATTATGTAACGAGTTTTTGAATGTGTGTTCTCTTGTAATAATAAAGTGCTTATCGACCTTTTGCTTCGATTATTTATATAGAGTTATGAATTATATAATTTGTATTGTTCAACTCGTGTATAACATGAATAACTAACTTAGTTATAAATATACTTATAATTCTGTTAATATGAAGTTAACAAAAAATGATATATGTTTTTCTTAATTTTTTCCCACTTTTAATACCTGAAGTAAGACACAAGAAATTGATTTGAGAGGGTGTCCAAAATTAAATCATAACGGGTATATTTAGAGTCTCTTTAATATATTCCTTACTTGTTTTCTTTTACACTCTAAAGCTTGTCTTTGAGAGCATACATTCTTTACTTGTGCAAGGAGACGTCCAAATTAAACAAAAATATAAGGTTCCTAACTGCATCTCATATTCTATATTCGTTTCATTTTTCTTTCTCAACTCTCAAGTTGAATTTTTCTTGGTTCATCTCTCATAATCTTCTTCCCAATTCCCTTTAAACTATATATTTTCTATCTAAAGCCCAAACCATCATAAAACAATGACTGAGGTCGTTAGCGCCCTGGTTGGAAAAGTAGTCGACTACTTATGCGGTGCGGCTAAAACCGAGATAACCTACCTTTGGAACTACTCTGAAAATGTTAAAAATTTGAAAAACGAAATCGAAAAGCTCTCAAGTATGAAGGGAAGGGTTCAGCAACACATAGAGTTGGCTACTTCTAAAGGGGAATGCATCCTAAAAGGCGTTGAAGAGTGGATAAAGAAAGTAGATGCTGAAATATCCGACGCCACAGAGTTTATTGCCAAAGAAGCGGAAGCTAAGAAGACATGCTTAAAATTACCGTTTTGTGTCAATTTAAGCACCATCCTTCAGTTCAGTAAGACGGCAACAAAAAGAACCTCTTATCTTCAGCAGCACCAAAGATACGGTAAGGATTTTGAAACTTGTGTTTCGCTTCCTGCACCCACCCCAGGATTCTTAGACTTATACCGTCGAAAAAGTCTTGAAAATATTGATACCCAAAAGTCAACTTTGAAGAAAATCATTGAAGCCATAAAAGATGACAAGATACAAATAGTTGGAATCAATGGGTTAGGAGGTGTAGGTAAAACTACACTAGCTAGTGAAGTTGCTGCTGAAATGAAGAATGAATTTGCAGAAATTGTGTTTGTAACAGTTTCACAAAATGTTGATGCTGAAATGATTAAACAAAAGGTTCTAGTTGCGGCAAAAAGAATTATCAATGGAGAGAAGGTTCTAATAATTCTTGATGACGTTTGGGAGGAACTGAAGCTAGAGGAAGTTGGCATCCCATTTGGGAGTGACAACAAGAGTTGCAAGATTTTGGTTACATCTAGAAGCAAAGATGTGTGCGAGGCAATGAATGTTCAGAAGAATGTTTCAGTAAGCCCTTTGCAAGATGAAGAAGCGTGGACCCTTTTTGAGCGCGTGGTTGGTAAAAGCGAATGGGATAGTACATTGGAAGAAGTTGCACTGAATATTGTTAAAGAGTGTGGTGGACTACCACTTTTTATTCAAGCGGTAGGAAAAGCCTTAAGAAACAAAGAATATAAAACTTGGGAGGCAGCGCTTGATCGACTACAAGATCCAACCGATGAGGATGCTCTCTTCAAAAGAAACGGAATAATGCAACTGAAGCTAAGCTATGACTATCTTGAAAGTGAAGTAGCTAGATCGTGCTTCTTATTGTGTAGTATGTTCCCAGAAGATGGAACCATTGGCTTTAAAAGGTTGACATACTATTGTCTGGGTCTAGGAATTTTTAATAATCACGATGGCGATATTCAGGGTGCAAAATATAGAGTTCAACTAGCCGTTGACTCCCTTAAATCATCTTTCTTGTTATTGCCTGGTGGAGAAACAGAAGATGAAGAGCTATTCAAAATGCACGACCTTGTTCGTGATATGGCAAGGCTCGTTACTTCTAAAGGTGATTACAAGTTTTGGGTGGAATCTGGAAGAGGTTTGAAAAAATGGCAACCAAAAAAATACTTAGAAAGCTACAACAAGATATCTCTCATGGGAAATAGAATTTGTGAGCTTCATGATCATGGCCTTGTTTTCTCACACCTTGATACTTTCCTTATACAAGATAACCATATGTTTTCACTTCCTGATGAATTCTTTCAAGGCATGGAAAAACTTAAAGTTTTAGATATGTCATGTAATAGGATACCATATCTCCCACAATCACTGAAGAAACTCACATTACTCCGTATGCTTGATCTAAGTGGGAATGAATCCCTCAATGAAATTTCTATACTTGGGAAGCTAACATGTCTTGGGATTTTAAAGCTCAGAAAGACTAGAGTTACAAATATCCCTAAAGAGATCGGGGAATTGACCAATTTAAGGTTGTTAGATGTTTACTTATGTGAATCTCTAACTTATGTAACACCTGGTGTCATATCAAAGCTCAATAAGTTGGAAGAGTTGTATGTTGGGTTGTCGAAGAGAGATTGTAATTTTCTCCTAGAACTAAATGAGTCGCTTAAAGTTCTACATTTAAATGTTCCTGAATTGCTTTGTATTCCTGAAGGGTTCCACTTTGAAACTTTGATGGGATTTCTCATTGAGGAAGGCTATTTCGAGAACAAGCCAATATATGATTGTAAACGCGTCCTACGTCTTACAGAAAGTATCTTACCACTCACGATGCGAGTAACAAAATTGATTCAGGCAAGTGAATGTTTAATTTTGTGCTATATAAAAGATTTGAATAACGTCCTACCATACCTTTATCTAGAAGATTGTGATAAACTAAAGTATATTGAAGTGACTGCATGTCATGATGTTAGAAGCTTGGTGAAGACATGTGACATGGATGTAACACACACATCGGATGGACTTGGTGAAAATAAGGTTTTCTCCCAAGTGGAATACATCTTGCTAGATGATCTCAATAGGTTGGAACTTTTATGGGACAGGCCACTTCAATATATATACTTTTGTAATCTAACAAGTATCACGATTTGGCGTTGCCCCTCCTTGTTGAACTTATTCCCTTTAAGTATAGCACAAGGGCTAGTCAATCTTAGAGATATAGATATTGACAACTGTAAGAGTTTGTTGGTAGTCATTTCGAAAGGAGATGAGGGAACAACAAGAAGTGAAACTGAATTGGTGGACACAAATATTGTGTTCCCTCTTACCAATATTAAGCTGCTTAATCTTCCCAAACTCGAGAGTTTCTACTCTGGTCATTCTATCATTAAATATCCTTATTTGGAGAATATGATGGTGATAGATTGTCCTAACATGAAGAGATGGAGTTATGGAGAGAATCATATACCCAATATCAGATTTAAGCATGAAGGGAGGCCACATAGCAATATTAATGAATACATTAACGATCATAAGGTATGGAAAATACATACTCCATACTCTAGCTAATAGTCTAATAAATTAATATATCGCTTTGCCATGTAAATTAACTTATTATGTTACAGTCGATGGATGTAAACACAATTATCCGAAAGGGGTCATTTACAAACAAGGATCTTTTCCGTGCCGACCAGGTAGGTGATTAAACACTATTATGGGAAGGGATGTGCTAAAAAGTCAATTGTGTCTAAAACCACAAGTCACAAGGAGATTGGAGGGTAGTTTCAACGATACTAACACTTTTGTATATATGCGATACACACTATTGCATATATGCACTACACCGACGAAAGTTTTTTTTAATAGTATCAACATATAAGAATGAAAAAAAAAAATAAGAAACTACAAAAAATTAGAAAAAAAAAGTTAAAATATTTCTTTAGGAGTTTTTAAGCCTATCCAACCATTGTACTATAGACTATTCATATGAAAATATATTTTTGGTGATCAAATCTAATAAAAAGGCTTGAGTATGGCCTAATCTTTCATTCCAGTCCTTACACAGGCTTAGCTAAACAAACAAAACCCTGAAGGCATTTCCCACTAAAAATCAAGTATTTAAAGTTCAATTAAGTCAACAACCAAATTATCCTTTCATTCTCACGGCTGAGCCTACCGGCACATCCCAAATTAAGTGTGTTCCCGTTTTATTTATCTCTTATTATATAATAATTTTGAAAAATAACTCCCGATTTTTCTATCATTTTCCATTATTTTGCAAAAAATCTTAATTCAAGGAACATTAAAACTTTTAACTTTTTTCAATTTCTCTCCCATCCCTACACTTGAGGCAAACATTGTCCTCAATGTTTAAAATTTAAGACATAAAATAAGGACGGGGTTTAAAATTCACTTGACAATTTTCAAACCGGGCCTAATGTGATGATGGTTATTAAATATACAAAAATACAATTACACTTTTAACACAAAAACTAATAAAACAAATAAGGTTATGAAAACGAAATCACCTGATAGAAAATAAGACTCTCATGTGCAACTTTCGTGCCCTCGGTGAACTTAACTCCTCAACTCTCAAAATAAAATCTGCAAACTCTCAAACATGTAGAAGCAAGCTTCTCACAAATGTTAAAAATATAGGTCTTTTAAATCGTTTGCAAAACCATTAATTTTAAATTACCAACCACGATAAATTAATTTCATAACCAAATTTGTTAAACGAGTAAAAATGTTAAAAGACCTAACTCACTTTCGTAGGAATCACGATTGCATTTAGCGTATGCAACAAGTCCTTTAAACCCCCCGGTAGCCCGGGTGGACGAGTATGGTCTCGTGAGGGTTTATAGTGAACTACACCCACAAAGTTCAACTACAAATTATACATGTACCAGAATACAAGGCCGGGTTGCCTCCCGGTTAGCACTAAGTTTTTTTTAAGGTCTTCAGCCGAACCATTACCTGATTTGGCGATTATGGTGATCTAATGGAGTGCTTACCTTCCTCCACCTCGTTGTTCTTACTCCTCCAACAAAGTGGTGCACTGTCCATGACACTCCATCTTGGCCCGAAACATGCCAATCTTCTTTGTTCATTTTCAAATCCCGGTGGCTTCCTCACTTTCTCCTTCTTTGGCGATTTCTCCTTACTTGTCTTACCTGCCTCATTTTCTTGCATGTTTGAAATCATCACCTGACTTTGCCACCTCTGCAACACGTATCTCTACCGCATTTAGCTCATCTTTTTCTCTCTCCCGCTTCGACCTATCAAACACAAAACTTTCTTCTTTGGTGTCATCCTCACTTACATGAGGAAGACACGTGTTAGTAGCACCTGACCTAGAAGATTTATTTTCACAAAAATAATCAAATGAATTTGAAAAAATATGCAAAATTAACTTACGATTACCAAATGCCATGCACACTGTTCCGTCTCGGAAATTGATTTGAGCATTTGATGTTGCCAAAAATGGTCTCCCCAATATCACTCTCGGCGCTTCTTCATACTCTACCGGTTCATAATCCAAAACAAGAAAATCTTCAGGATAGTAAAAATCACCAACCTTTACTGCAACTCCAACCAACTTCCCTCGGGACCGTCTTCGAGTGAAATCAGCTAACACCAATGTGGTGTCAACTTCTTGTAAAGGCCCGAGGTCAAACCGGTCATACACACTACCCGGTAGAACACTTACACTCGCCCCATAATCAACTAACGCCTTGGTGGTCTTGAACTCGCCAATCTGAATGGGGATAAGTGGTGCCCCTGTTTCAAATTCTTCAACTGTGTCGTTCACCCCATGATCTTCAATGGTGATTGCACTCACGTGTACGTTTTTACCATTTGATGAACTGCTACTCTGATGGCTCGGGTTCTTCACAGTATCACTTGGTAGCTTGGATGGATTCCTCTTCAAACTAGCCACTTCCTCAGCTAGCTGATTCACCTGTTTATCCCTCGCAGCATTGGCTTTCTCTTGAAGCTCCAATCTTTGATTTACGCTTTTATTCTGAGCCTCCTGGTCTGTCTTCATCTGCTTCAGGAAATCCATCACGTCCTTAATCGACTCTTCCTGATTACCCGAAGAACTTCCTTGACTTTGAGCTACCTCTTGACTTTGCTGACCTTGTTGATAACTCTTGTTATAACCCCCCGATTCTCTTTGATTATACCCGCTTTGACCGCTACCCCTCTCGTTCCCATATTGACGCTGATTCGACTGATAACCTGCTTTTTGGGAATTACCTTGAAAATTCGGGTTTTGTTGCGTGTTCGGGTTTTCGTAACTGAAGTTGGGATGGTTTCGGAGGCCCGGGTGATAGGTGTTTGAATTCATATTATTATTGTACCTCTTCTCACCCTAAACAAAGTTCACCTCCTCTTCTTCCCCTTCTTCTTTGTCTTCCAACACGACCCCACAAGTAGCCACTACATGGCCTATTCCACCACAACCTTCGCAAACTTGATACGCTTTTCCTGATTTGCCTTTTTCTTTCACTCCCACACCCATTAACTAATCCAACTTTCTCTCCAACCTGGCCATACGATCATTCGACTCACCACTATCCACGGCTTTCACAACCGCCCTTTTTACCATACGATTCGACTGCGCTTGCCTTTTTGAATTCATTGCATGCATTTCTAAGTGTTGCCAATCTTCATTCTCATCATTAGTCAAAAACAACCCATTTGTGGTTGACTGAAGATCACGCACATCGTCACTCGACAACCCGTCATGAAACGCTTTAATCAACTCCCACAACGCAATCCCGTGATGCGGACAAGTTCTCAACAACCTCTTGAATCTAGTAAATACCTCATGAAACGTCTCACCTGAACTTTGCTGAAAATTTCTGATGGAGGTTCGGGCCTCGGAAGTTCTTTGCGGTGTGTAATACTCATCCAAGAATTGCTGAGCCATAGCTTGCCACATGTAGACACTTGCTGACGGTAACGATAAAAACCACTGCTTTGCTAGATCTTTAAGGCTGAACTGAAACACAACTAGCTTGACTTCATCAGCAGTAAACCCTTGACTTGAGATGGTGGCACAAATCACATTAAACTAGCTCAAGTGCAAGTACGGTTCTTCTGATGCTTTCCCATGAAAAGTAGGCATCCTGGTCAGGTTGCTTTGCCTCACTGAAAACGTTCTTCCTTCTCTAACCGGAATCACAATGGGAAGCGGGTTTGTGGCCACTTGTGGAATGAAGTGGCTTTGAACCCCCCGAACGGGCGGTGGAATGAATGCCCTCAGGACCCCATCGTCAAATCCATACTCGGGAAACTGTGGCTCGGGGGGATCTTGTCTTCTTCTCTCTCGATGGTTTCTTGGTGGTTGAGCGGGCTCGGGTGTTCGGTTTCTGGGAGGTTGTTGTTGTCTTCTATAATACCGATCCCCTTGCACGTCTTCCATCTCCTCTTCATCCTCGAACTCATAAAAATCGTCAAATCCCCTCAGCCAATCATACTCGAACTCGACTCTATTTTGCGATGGTTCAAACCTGATTGAACGATCATCTCTCATTTGATATCTTCTTTGAGCTCTCGGGTTTCGGTTTTGGTGAATGGGTGGGTTGAATGGTGGTAGGTCATGGATTGGTGGGTTTTGTGGAATGTTTTGTGGGATATTTTTTGGAATGGGTGTTCTCGATAGTGCGGCGGGTTAAGGTCATCGGGTTGAAACACAGGTGGAACCGGGTAGGGGTTATCTTCTTGATGATTCATATCTTCTTCTTTCGGTCTTGAAGTTTTACCCCTTCTTTGTTTTGCTCTGTTTCTTCTTGCGACTTTCTCAATCTCGGGATCAAATTGCAACACCTCCTTGTCTCGAGCAAATCTCGTATGCATCAACCTAAGAGATTAACTGCACACACCAAACAAGCACACCCCGCGTAAAATCAACGAAGAAAATAAATTAAACTAAATTACGCTAACTTAAACTAAACTAAACTAGCACTAAGCGCGCTGAGTCCCCGGAAACGGCGCCATTTTGACGTAGGCTGTCGTGGTATACTAAAAAACAATTAATTAAGGACTTAAATACCTATAACTAGTACGGGTAAGTAAGGTCGTCTCCTCAGGGACTCAAGGAAAGTGCTAATTTAATATAACTAAATTAATTAACTAAAGCGGACAGACGATGTCAAGCGGTTTTTAGAAAAAGATTTAATTAAAACTAATTATTACTTAAAAACGATTTGTAAATAATATTAATAAAAGCATTCATTCTAGGTTCGGGTAATGTGTTCCATACGTTAATCACAAATTCTTTAGTCTTTGGTTTTATAATAATTGCTAGTCCTATGGTTTGATTTATGATGACAAACGATACCCTAACCGAATTGTTGACACAAATGCACCCGGACACCACAATTACCAACTCTATGTCTAAGATGATTAACTCAATGACAAGGTTTGATGATTCTAGTTCAATGACACAAGAGCTTAAACCGTAAATGTTGATGAACAACCAAACAAACGTTACACAAATCAATAATCGCAAACACAAACTTTAATCACCCAAATAACAAATTAAGCAAGACAAATTCATATAAAATCAATCAAGCTATATTCAATAAGCATAAGAATCTGATCATAACAGTATTTCACACAAAACCTTAGCCTAGAACGAACACACACGACTAGCCGGACATCGACATAATCGTTAAAGTACTTATCTTGATGAACATAAAATTGTAGGACAAACCGGAAGCTTCGGGATGGCTGAAAATCGTCCTAGAACACCTCTTCTGCCTCTGGAAGTCGTAATCTACCGAATAGGGTCGAAAAATTGTTTATATAGTGAAAAACCTAACTTTAGCCGACTTTGAGCATCTTCGCGTATCGCGAAGTTGCCATGTGGTGCATCTTTGCGATACGCGAAGATGTAACTGACTTCAAATTTAGATTCCTCTCGTCGAGAAACATGAAATTCATATATTATGGATTCCGTAACTCATTTTCTAGGCCGAGATATGCTCGTTTTACTAAAACACACTTTCCTGGTAACCCATCTTGTTCAGTTTTCGCTTCGGCTTCATATTTCTCATCCAATCATCTCCCGAATCCTTCTAAACCCTCAATATATGTTTCCCCATACTTCCATCTTCTCGAGGCTTGCTTAATCTTCATTTGGATGGCTCTGAATTAGCTCGTTTAAGCTCCTTAACTTCCAATGTCCTGAAAACACATAACAATGCTTGAAGTACCAATGTTCATTCAATTATTTAACTAAATATAACTAATTAATATATAATAATAACTAACTTTCACCCAACCATCAATATAACTCACCAAACATAAGCACACAATAAATAATATTGAATAACTCTCAATATTATAAAGAGGATTTATAACTCAAAAACCCCTATTACACATAACTCATGTTTCTCTATATGAACCCTAACTCGGTTGCATCTCGTGTGTGTTTCTAATGTATAACCATAATTCGGTTTATATATACTAACCTAACTTACTAGCTAAAACATTACCAAATATAATAAAACCCAAACTGCAACCTCATAAACCCATTACATATTAATGAATCTTATAGGCCCAATAGGTCCGACTTGGTCATCTACATGTGACAGGCCTATTAAGATGAAAATTACATCCAACAAAAAATGGGCTTATTTTTTGTACTGGGCTTTATTTTTTAACCTTTCATGGCTGGCCCGGACTCAAATACTATGAATGGGTCAGACTCAAATAACATGGATGGGCCAGACTCAAATAACATGGTTGGGCCGGACTTAATAAATATAATTTTTTTAGAATTTTTCCGGTAAAAATACACTACTAAACGAAAATGATGGTGGGGCCGCAGCCCGGTTTAGCCCAAAGAAAGGACCGCCCCTGTATGTACATTATCATTTACCTTAAATTATACATATTTGTATAAAAAGCATATGTGTACATATATGTACATATTATACATATATGTATAATTTCACTAAACCTAGAATTTTATTTTTTTTGTTTTTTTAGAAACCGGGATGATAAATAAGAGTTTTGGTTTTTTTACTTTTTTATTTCTGTGTTTTTTTTTGTTTTATGATTTTTTTTTATTTTTGGGGTTTTTTTTGTTCAAAATGGTTCTCATAGTTCTTAATTCTTAAAAAGTTCTCACATGATCCTGATCTTATATATATATATATATATAGGCAAAGTATAGAATGAAAACCCACTTGAGTTGTGAAAACCCATGAAAACCCTATGTAACATCGTTTTTTTTGTTACATGTAATATATGTTGTTACATTTAATATAAAAAATCGAAAACATAAAAAAAATATTTTGCTATTTTTTTACATTTTTTTACTAATTTTTATATATGTTTTCAGGAGAGAGAAAGTGTAAATTAAATTATATATTTTTTATTAACTTTAATTGTGCACCACAAGATTTAATCTTTAATTAAAAATATGTGGTTAAGAATGGATTTATAAAGTTTTCACAACTCAAGTGAGTTTTTATTCTAACCTAACCCTATATATATATATATATATATAATTAAAGGAAATAATAATGTATATATATGTACATTATGTAGCTGAAGATAAAAATGATAATGTATATATACGTAAACTTAGAAAAAAACTCGAAAAGTATGGTTTCTGTACAAAAACAGTTGGTGGTCGGACATGAGTGGTCTATAAGTCAATCTTGTCTAAAAAAGTATCAGAAGCCATGCGAAGGTGCCAAATGTCACAAGGGGGTTGGAGTTTAAATGTGCTCAACAAAACTTAAAAATATGGTAGCTATTACTCGCACGTAGACACCCCGCATAAAACCACTATTGTAAAAAAAATCTAGACGCCCCGCTAAAAATATTTGGATGCGCTATTATACATTTACCCAATTTAACGCTCTTTAATTTTTTTTAATATATAATAATACCATATTTAAATTAAAAATAAAAATATACTAGATTTTTTAAGGGTAACTTGAAAAAAAACATTGAGACGTATATGAAGTTATTTACATTTTAAAAAGTAGATGGAAGATAAAAAAAACATCTTCTATAATATAGGGGATAGTTCAGGAGAGAAATGAGATTACTGTGAAAAATGTGAGAAATGAATATGTATCACTAGTTTTATTTTATGTTTTAAATGCTTAATGATAAATAAAGAAAGTATTAATTCATGCTCTCCTTTCAATTAATATAACTAATAAATATAATAGTTATCTATTCAATTAATATAACTTATAAAATTGTTATAATTGGAAAATAATAAGAATTCATTTATTTTTATAACTTATTTTTTCTCTCTTGAATTTTTATCATTAACAAGTACAATTTATTTATACATTAAAATTTCTTTCTATTCAAAACCAATTTCTTCCAACTCAATATATTAATATCCATCAACACGTAGTTACATTGTGATAAATAGTACTAAAAACTATCTTACACGTGTTTGCATTAAATATCAACAAAAAAGTACACAACCTACACAAAAGCATATAACCTACACTTGTTCTAATAATAAGAAAACAAATAACTTACACACGAAAAACATATAACCGACACACAAGATTCAGCATCAATAAACTACACGCACACGAAAACGTATAACCTACACACGAAAAAAATATAACCTACACTCGAAAATTTTATCCTACACAAATACAATTTATTCATATATTATATATCAATATCAATCAACATGTAGGTACATTGTGATGAATAATACAAAAAACTATCTTACATATGTTAGCATTAAATATCAAAAAAAAATATACCACCTAAACAAAAACATATAACATACGCTTGTTCTAAGAATAAGAAAACATATTACCTACACACGAAAAACATATAACCTATACACATATAGGATATGTGTATCAATAATTAGAGAGTGATTTATTATGGTTATATTAGTTGTATTAATTGAAGAGAGAGGAAGCATTTATTGTTGCATTTACATTTTTTTTCATTTGTTTTTAAACATTTAAAACCTAAAATAAAACTAGTGGTCCATATTCATTTCTTACATTTTTTACAGTAATTTCATTTCTCTTCTTAACTTAAACCTATATATATATATATATATATATATATATATATCAAACATTTATCTTGTTATGAGTTCTAGATGACATAACTAATGCTTTACTATCATAATTAAAGGCAGAAAAGCGGTGGATAATCAAAAAAATTAGAACACATGCGCAAATGCTGAGAGCCGCAACATTATTCCATGCAGTAGGTGTCGTACCCCAACTAGCAAATGCGAAAGCGTAAAACGGGAATGCGGGAATGCAACAGACACCTCTTGTATCAATCACATTGTTTATAAAGAAATATTGCAACTAATTTACATTATATTACATCGTTCTATCATCGTTTACAATCTAGGTGATACAAAACAACATCAGTCATTAATTGTCCCACTCCTTACTAGTATACTTGTATCTATTCAAATAGCATCGATCACATTCCAAGACAGGTAGCACATCATCAATTCATTCCAACTTTGGTATACCTGAGAAGCACGTTAAAACGGGTCAACTACCTATAGTTGACGAGTTTCAAGAAATCAGTTATGTGTAATCACAAGTCATAGTCTGTATATACGCAAGTATGTATGTATGTTAATCTACAGTGAAGCCTTGACTGTTCGTTCGTGTTGCGTGCCTCCATTTCCCACGCACAATCAACCACTGTGCCCCCATTCCGCCCACAACATGCCCAAGTAGCTATGTCTAACACTACATAGCATGTTTGTATAATTATGGTCATGTGTAAACGACGTTATGTATAACACGACAACCAAGTTGATTCCGTTTGGGTTTGTCAAACAAATAGTACTATTCACAAGCCACTGGCTCGAAGTTAATCACTGTGTTAGTGGGGACTTTCATGTGCTAGCACTTAGATAATTCACCTCATCACATGTTTCAGGTATATAGATATAAACAAACATGCTTTTCACCCCAAAAGTTCGTAAAGCGGTTTAGAAAGAGGGGTCATGAAACTCACGGTTTAGTAGTTACTCAGTACTGTATCAGCTCGTGATTTGTCCCACTTGCTATCACTTAGTCCCTATAATCAATATTATAACAATATTAATATTTTAATATTATTATAATCTCCATACTAAACTGGGCTGTATATCTAGTATCTAGTCTGTGTATAGCTCTCACGCCCAGAATATGTCAATAGTCTTAGATTGTGACGTTGTTCAATGTCTAATGTTGAAAATCGAACTTGGCTCAGTTTCACCATTTCACCTGCTGAGCCAAGTTGATTGTTTACGCGTTTAGAAAACAGGTAAGACCATATAAACTTGGGTAAACGTGTCGGTTGATAAAATGATGAAATTTATAAAGAGAAATCATAGATTAGATGTCTGGATTCGCTACGGGACTTATTTCCGTTTATTTAGTCTGGTTTGGAGAAAAACGCGCACAATCCATCCAATTGCACGAATTTCTCACAAAAAGTTCGTTTTTACTCAATTAATCCAAAAAATATGATTTTTGACCACTCTTGGTGTTCTGATATTCCAACAGGCTCGTTAATCACAAACCTGTCGGTTTTTATCAGAATTAAATTTGTTTAACTTTCAAATTAGCACAACTAATTATCTGTTTATCTTGTAATTACGAAAATTTATACACTCACTAATTAAAATATGTATATTTTTACAAAAATATTTCTGGAATTATTTACTGATTTATTAATTTACAAAAATTCATTTTATATGTTATTTTTAACCTGTAAATCGTCCGTTTATACCAAACGATTTCCAAAAAATCTGATAAATTTACTGAGTGATACAAATAACTCCCAAACTATCCTGTAAACTTTCCAAAACCTAACAATCTTGCCAAATTACCTTTTTGAGCCAAAAACGATAATAAAAACTCTAATAAACGTGAATTCATAAAATTTTCCAAATGACCCCAAATTTTATATGTATTCATATTATGTCATACCTAAGTTCTCCACAAACTTTCATACTTTTTCAAGTTGTTTAAGTATTTTTCCTAAATAAACATCCCTAAACGATAATAAATTCGCCAAATATTCTCGTATGGCCGAAAAATTACTAAATTTGGATAGGGACTCATTCATATGGTCCCTGATATCGCTGCAAAATTTCACAAGCCAACAACAAGCACGTCACAATCTAATCTTAAACTGCCCTAAACAAGTATTTCGGCAATACCTTTACGGTTTTCGTTTGTTTCAACTCTTTTACTTAATTGTCCAGGTCCTTGGTCATCTAAGTAATATAGCTACAGTTCCTATTTCACAAAACCAAACATGTATCATCAAAAGATCAGCCTTGAAACTTAGGGTTTCGGTTAGGAATTTTAACCGAACTTTTGAACCGTAAAAACGCGATTTAAACCCTCTAATCCGTGTTTATGGCCAAAAAATTTATCAAATCAGATTTCTAAGCATGTGTAAGATCAAAACTTGTTTTTGAACACTTTTTAGGGTTTTTTTCATGATTAGGATTGATTTTTACTAATCAAGGTTCATGTTTTATGTAATAACCATGTAAAAATCACGCTTTAATGATGTTTATTTCAATGGGATCCAAGCTTTAATGATATGCGATGTAATGTTACATCATATTCGATGCAATGTTATGTGATATGGTGTAATGACATAACATACTAGTGTATTATGAAATGCTATTATGTTACATTACGAAATAATCCACTTATATATTGTTTAGGTTTATAATATACCCCCCCCCCCCCTCCCCCCTCCCCCTTATACATATTACATCAAGGCCACTGGAAAATCCTGATAGTGTCCTATGCTGGCCGTGGCCATGTCAACCCATCCCTCAACTTTGCCGCCCGCCTCGTTAAACTAAGGGCCGATGTCACCATTTCCACCAGCTATTTTGTCATACGAAACGCCAATTGATAAAGAAACCATACCTCCCAATATAACCTTTGCTCCATTCTCAGATGGCTATGACAATGGCAAACAACCAACCACCACCCTTCACCAATTCATGTCAGATTTTGCCCACAAACGGGCCCGTTCGGCCGTTCTGTTGCAGAAACCATCACATCTGCCGCAGATGGTGTACACAAGCGGCATACCGTGGGCGGCAACGGTGGCCAATGCCTATAAACTCAAATCCAGCCTTCTTTGGTGCCAACCAGCCACTGTCTTGAATGTTTATTATTATTATTATTATTGCAATGGCTATGAAAAGTTCATATCCAATGACATGAACCAGTTATGGCCTACAGTTAGTTTACCTGGACTGCCACCACTAACCATGGCGGATCTTCCGTCGTTTTTCGTTCCATCTAGACCAACAAACAAGAGTTTCTTGTACAAGTTGCTAAAGACCAGATTGATGCACTCAAAACCACTTCAAGAATACTCCTTAATAGTTTTAACGAGTTGGAAAACGAATCGATCAAAGCATCTGAGCAACTCGAGTACCTTCCGATCGGATAAAAAAGAAAATGACAAATGCGTCTTATGGTTAACTCAAAACCGAATTTATCAGTCGTGTATGTTTCGTTTGGGTCACTAGCAATATTATCAGTGGATCAAATGGAAGAGATAGCGGTCGGGTTGCTAGAGAACGGGCGGCCATTTCTATGGGTGATCCAAGATGGTGAGCAAGCGGGACGATTAAGCAAGCAGGAGGAGCTTCAAAAACTAGGGAAGATTGTAGACTGGTGTCCTCAGGTGGCGGTGTTAAACCACCGATCAGTCGGTTGTTTTGTGACATATTGCGGCTGGAATTCGACGATCGAGGCGTTGGCGGCTGGTGTTCCAACATTGGTGTTTCCACAGTGGACGGATCAGCCTACAAATGCGAAGATGGTTAAAGATGCGTGGAAAACAGGGGTGCGGGTGAAGAGGCGGCAGGGTGGTGTGGTGGTGGAAGGGGCTGAGATTCAGAGGTGTGTGGAGATGGTGATGGTGGGTGATGACGGCTGTGATATGAGGTGGAATGCACATAAATGGCGGTTTTTGGCGGCCGAAGCTCTACACAATGGCAGATCCTCCACCATCAACCTCCAAGCTTTCTTAGATGATGCTTGATAACAATCTATTAAACGTTTACCTATGCATGCAAAGATTTTATGAATAAACGAATTTTGTTTATTTATGTCATCAATAAGAATTCTTAAAAAAAATAAGCAAACATAACATTGTAAGCATTTGCAAAGAGAAAGTTGAACAAAAAGAAATTTGGTTGTTCGATGTCTTTTTGACACATTCGATCGTCTTGGTTGAGCTTTTTGACACAATGATTAATTTAGTTTGATCTTTTGTTAAACATTAAATTCATTATACATGAATAATCTATTTAGTTTGATACATTAAATTCTTTTTGTTAAATTTCATTCTTTTAAATTTTATGAAAGACTGAGTGAGAAACAATGTTAATAACCATTACATTCATATTATTTTTTTTATTTTAAACATTTTTTTTATTAAATCTCTCACCATTATCTTTATGAAAAGTATCTTTAGTAAATTGAGATGACAATTTAGTTCTCTATATATGTTGTATGGAGTGATACTTCATTTATGTGTTGTTTGTTTTTGAAGACAAAAACTGTCTACAATCTGATTTCATATAATTTCATGTGCAACTGAAGATGTGGTCTAAAGGTCTGTAATCTGAAAATATAATACTATTTGTTTTATAAACTGGGTATCGTCTGCATAAGCTGAAAACTAGTTACCTATCATATATATCACAGTAGATAGAAGTCATTTAACGTCTGTAAACTGATGAAATAGTTGGTGGTGGGCGGTGGACGGTGGGTGGTGGTGGTGGTGGTGATGGACGGTGATGGTGGTGGGTGGTGGACGGTGTTGGTGGCAGATGGTAGGTGGTGGCGGACGGTGGGTGGTGGTGGTGATGGATAGTGATGGTGGTGGGTGGTCGACGGTGTTGGTGGCGGATGGTAGGTGGTGGTGGCGGACGGTGGGCGGTGGTAGTGGACGATGGTTGTGGCCGATGGGTGGGTGGGGGTTGTGATGGATGGTGGTGGTGGTGGGTGGTGGATGGTGGTGGTGGCGGGTGGTGGATGGTGGGTGGTGGTGTCGGACGGTGGGTGGTGGTAGTGGATGATGGATGTGGCCGACCAGTGGGTGGTGGTGGTGGGTGGTGGTTATGGACGGTGGTGGTGGGTGGTGGATGGTGGTGGTAGTGGTGGTGGGTGGTGGTAGTGGACGGTGGGTAGTGGCGGTGATGGACGGTGGTGATGGAGAATGGTGGGTGGTGGTGGACGGTGGTGGTGGTGGCGGATGGTGGGTGGTGGTAGTGGACGCGGTGGTGGTGGCGGTGCATGATGGGTGGTGGTGGTGTTGGACATTGGGTGTTGGTAGGATGTTAAAAAGTGTGAATGTGTGTGAAGAAGTTAAACAATAGCTTCTTTTTTAAGACCATAAAAGCAGTTTGTAGATCTTAATTAAAAAAAACAAACAGTCTCCAGAAACTTATGTCTGCGCGCCCGCAGACATAAGCCTCCTGCAAATGTTTTAAGCAAAAACAAACACCACCTTAAAGTCTTTGTTTTTTCGAAAAATTCCCAAAATAAATATTTTCAAAAACATTTTCTAATTTTAGCTATCATTTACAAATAATTTCAAAAATTAGTATTTTAAACTAGTCGTGACGAGTAGTATATGTTAACAAACGAGTAGTTTACAAAACCAATTAAAACATGCCACGTGACTATAAACTAACCCTGACGAGCATGTTCAATAATCGTTTAGTCGTCACGAATAAAAAAGTTGCATGCCTCATAATCAACGCCCACGACTGCTGCATAAATCCTTTAATCGTGACGAATAGATCTTACAACTTTCCGACACATGAGTAGTTCACCAAATTAACCATGACGAGGTGTTTTGTTAACCAAATACATCGAACCGGTTAGCTTTACAAAAGATTAACTGGAACGGTTAGTTTACAAGCTCAGCTAGTCAATACAAGTAGATCTTCTGGTATACATTTTCAATACGTATAGTTTGTTACTAGCTAGTTAACTCATCGCTCCTAGTTTTACCTTACAATCTACTCGTGGCTACACGTTTTAGCGGCAATCCAACGTATTTAAAAAACATATAAAAATATTATCTAATCCCTTATTTTTATGGCATCCTTTATAAAATTTATTATGTCATGTTTCTTATTTTATGTGATCCCTTATTTTTATGTCATCTTTTATAAAAATTATTATTATATCATGCCTCATATTTTATATGATCCAATATTTTTATGTCATTTTTTCTAAAAACTAGGTCATGTTTCATATTTTTTGTGATCCTTTGTTTTTATGTCATCTTTTATAAAAATATATAAAAAAAACAAAATGTTAAATAATCTTAAGTGTTTCAACGTATTATTATTATGAGAATTGCATATATAAATAAAAAAATTGTTATTATTTCGAGAGACTCGATCACTTTAATTGTGTCGTTTTATTTGGGGGTTAACGATTTGAGGTTTGGGTTAATAAGATGAGATTTACCATTCTTGACTCTCTCGAAATCAAGGTGACAAGGTATCACAAGCAACAATTTATATCATCGTTCTATAAGTGAGGTGTGAGCAATATCATAAAAGCTGGAATATATATATGGACTTTGGTACAGTTATTTACTTTTTGAGAACCTGGCTTGTAGTTGGAACTTTTGTAACCTTAAAGATTTTACAAAATTTAAAGACTTACAAAATTCAATTATTTATTGTCTGAATATACAAGAGAAAAGAAGAATCATATGGGGAAATCGAGAGCCGAAACATTCGAAACGTCTCATAGCTGTTTAACCAATATATATATTGACACTTTATTATAACGTTAAGAAAATTTTTATGACTGATGAGGCGGAAAACAATATTGCTGATCCATTAACGGACTGAAATTGTCACCATCATCATAAATCACATTATTATGATTATTATCTTCATTCAACATCATTAATGGACTGAAATTGTCACCACCATAAATCACATTATGATCATCTTCATTCAACATCATTAACGGAGGTTGAAGACTGAAGTTGTCATCATCATAAATCACATGATCTTCACTCAACATCTGATCAGACAGACCCATTATAATATTATTCATAGGATCCACCATCAAACTAGGGTTCCATGATTGCATCATCATCTGGTTATTAATATTATTATCATAAAACCCCAACCCCACTTGAGGATATTCAACATTATTCGGAATAATATTCTTGAAACTTTCAATTCTGCTTTGGACATCAACGATCTTGTTCTCCAACCCTAACGCCAACTCCCGCAAACCCGCTTCCTATCCAAGAAGGAAACTTGGCCTCCAAGTTCTTCTTTTTCTCCTTCACAAGTTCTTCTTCAACCTACCTTGTTCTTCCTTTCATTGTAATAATCCGATAAAGTGTAACCCTTGATGCTTTCAGGGTTCGCACGCCGGGTACGGCTGTAAACATCGATCGTACTGATGAGTTTGCCGTGATGGGGTGGGAAGATTTGTGGGGTTTGTTGATCATCGGAGAAGATGATCATGGCGACATTGGCGTCGCAAAGGGTTGCGACTTCTCGGGCTTTCTTGATCATGCCACTGCTTCGTGAGTTGAAAGTGATTTTGCGTTTTTTGGGGTTGGTGATGGGGGATTTTGGCACGACCCATGGTGTGTGTATGGTAGGGAAGAAGAATTGAAGATGTTTTGAGTGATTTGTTTGTGTTAATTAACTGTAGATGGATGTTTATATAAGGAATTGAGAGGGTGGTGGAGGGTTTTCTATTCGTAAAGGAAGACGGATCTTTGAAATTAATGCGAATATTTTAAAATTAGGAAACCTCATCATAGCCGTTGGAATTGTCAAATAGAATGCCACGATTGATATAATGTTGCAAATACAACTTCATATGATGAGAAAATAAGAAGAAAAAATTATTACATTATTTGTTTTCTTTAGTTATTTCGTTTAAGACCTCGTTTACCAGGAATCATAGAACCCATAATTACCTGCCACTATTGGCTAAACTAGGTCACTCTCTCTTTTTGGTCAGCTGCCCGTCTAGTGAGTTATCGTTGATACCTCACCAGTCAAGTCAGTGCGATCAAAAGAAATGGTGTTTGTAAAGTTAGACTCGCTACTAAAGAAAGAGCTCTTATTTGATATTATTTCCCTGTTACGTATGGCATCGCCACTCTCTTTGATGACACACATACATTCACTAATTCGGAACTTAATTTGAAAGCCGTATTTTGACCCGAGTGTTTTTTTTATGCCGCTAATAACCAACGAATGGCAAGTGTTTTTCCTTGTGTGGATTCTATTTAAATGGGAACTTGATGAGTCGATCTAGAATCTTACGCTAGTAGTATAGGTAGTATTGTTTGATTGTAAATGAGTCGAGACGTTTGTGAGCAACTCGAATTTCAATCTTCAAGTTTAAATAAATTGAGTAGAGATTAGTGTTTTTTTTTTAAACAGCAAATGTTACTCATACTATATGTTATATGAATAAATCTACTCTTTTAGGTTTGAACTTGTGACCTCATCTCTAAAAAACAGATGCCTCCACCAAACGGGTTATCCTCACATTCACGAGTCAAAATTAAATGACCTTGAATTGAATCTGAATACTCATTGAGTCATTTCATTTTGTTATGAATACGTTGGGCCTAAATAAACCACTAGGCCCAATTCAACAGACCCGTCAAGTAATGAATTGAAGATGTCCGCCTATCACTTGAATTACCTTGGTTGATTATTATTTTGTATTTTGGGAAGTAATTCAGTAATCACTTCACATTAAATGTCTAATGAGTTTTACTAGACTCGTGAGCAAATAGCACATTACTTATGTTAGTATAAATGTATAATAAAGTATAAAATGTTTTATATATCTGATGAAGTCTGAACTATAGAAAACTAACATGATGTGACAAGTATAATTCGGCTATGAGGATATGTGTTCATACAATTATACACTATAGTGTGCACCACATGTTTATAATTATGCAACATACACATCACTGGCGGGAGATGGCGGCCACATGTTTATAACTATGCATAATAACTTATAATTACACACTGAATCAACGGCGGCAGGGGAATGGGGTGGTGGAAGGGGTTGAGATTCAGAGATGTGTGGAAATGGTGATGGCGGAGATGAGAGTGATGATATGAGGCAAACGAAGTACACATCACTGGCGGGAGATGGCGGCCGGATCCTCCACCATCAGTCTCCATGCTTTCTTATATGATACTTGATAACAATAAATAATCTATAAAGTTTAATTAAATGATCATACACAATTGAGCCTAAAAACTTACAAATTACATCAAAAGTTGGCTAGATTCTATAATTTTCTTTTTCTGTTCTATCATTTTGTCAATCTGTCTGTTCCCCTGTGCAGGGAGTTTGCAGGGCAGGGTTTCTGAAGGCAAAGCTGCTGATCTTGCTAGAAACTGTATTTGATTTTGATCAGCAAAACAATATAAAGACTCCACACACTCTTCTAATGCAGACTCAGGCCAAACAGGTTTGAAATCCAACAGCTTTGCATATTCAACTATCAAGTGATACATATAATCATATACTCTATCAATATTCAAACTCTCCATAAAATCCTGCCCTGATTTTCCTATTGCTTCTGCCTGTTGAAAATGAAAATGGTCATATCGAAACAGAGGTAAAAACACGAGTAAATTGCATTTTTCATCCTTTAGATTTACCCCGAATTGGAGGTTCTGTTCTATAATAACTAAGGTAATTAGAAAGAACGTCCTTTATTTGAAAAGTCATAAAATATTACGTCCTTTCCACTAACTGGTGTTCAAAATTCTGTTAGCTTTTATACAAACTGAATATTTAGTCCTTAAACCTAAAGGACAAAATGTGTAAAAAGAATAAGGTAGCGTTTGGTATGCAGGAATGACGGTAGGAATGGAATGATTCATTACGTGGGAATGAAAAAAGTGATGTTTGGTTGCTCAATGGAATGGAATCATCCATTACACATGGAATCCCATTCCATCAAAACCATTCCTTCCCATCCCCCTTCTTTTTTTTCATTCCATTCCTCCTTCACTCTACTTTCTCAACAACACTACCACCTAACAACCACCACCACCACTACCATTGGCACCACCACCAACTCCGCCGACACCACCACCGCTGCCGCCACCATCGCCACCGCCACCACCATTTTTGTCGCCGGAGCTACCACCATCGCCATTGTAGGTTTTTTTTTTTTTGGTTAAAAAGTATTTTCAGATATGAGTGTTTTTATTATTTCTATTTCATTTCTATAATTTTTTTGGATACCAAACAATAAAAATTAATAATTGATTTCATTCCTATAGGTTAACCAAACAATACAAAGGAATAGTAATAATCCATTTCATTCCCTTGTCCATTCCATTCCTTCTCCCATTTCATTCCCTCTTCATTCCATTACCTCTAACCAAACGTACCCTAAGTGAAAATTACACTCTTTGTCCTTTAGGTGTAAGAGCAAAATAATAATTTTGTAAAAAAGTTACCAGAATTATAAGCCCCAGTTAGTAGAAAGACTAAATGTGTTACAATTTTTCAAATAACGGGCGTTCTTGGTAATTACCTTAGTTGACAAAACCTGCAATTTGTGGTAAATCTAAAGGACGAAAAGTGTAATTTACTCTAAAAGCACCAAATAAGGGATGTTTTTATTTTGTTTTGAAAGTGATTAATTGGTTATATGATATTAAATAACTCACTTCAACTGGATGTGCGTTTCCCCAATCAACTGCGGTTTTAATCGATGGACATATGTTGTCTGGAGAGATTGGTAAGTAATTCTTCTTTGGGAAAAGACCGCGGCTGAAGAAATCATCGTATGTTGGGTTTATAATAAGTGGAACACAACCGCATGACAGGATGTATTTTAAGCTTACGGACCAAGCGTAACCCTCGGCATATATTTTATACCTACAATTAATAATCAGAATTAGATAATCATAAGTTGATAAACGGTTTGAGTGTTTTAACGTACCGATGATTGCATTGGGATGAGAGCTTTGACTGCTTAAACCCGTCTAGTGCTTCCTGTGTCCAATTCTGTAAAACAATTTCATATGTGAAAAGAAAGGTTAATGCAGATATAAATAAAAATACAATTAGATTCATATTAACATACCTGACGCATGATTAACGCACCCCATTGTATCGTGTCATTACATTGAAGCAATGCTTCTCTAATTGGAGAAACTACATCCGGATTGCCTTTCCAATATGCATACGGATACTTTTTCTTCCAACTTTGCTTTTGTGAGCCTTCTTTAATGCTTTGAAACTCTTCTTCCCATGGTCCAATGTTAATCTCTGACCTGGTCAAATATGGTCAATGCAGAAATTGTTAGCAGGGAATAAGTCAACCCCACAAACATCATAAGATTATTGTGACTTAAATTGTCAATTAATCAATCAAGATAATCACTTTTCACCAAAGAATGACAGACACGCGCTATCTTTACATGAACATTAATCCATTCTTGCATTCATAACGAAAAAAAAGGCGTAACTTTTACTAAAATCATCAATTATCAAAATTCTAAATCACTTACCATAGATGCTATAAATGCATACAAGTCAACCCCAAAATGACATAAACTATTATCACTTGAATAACCAATTAATCATAATCAAAATAATCACTTTTCATCATTCTTGCAAACATAATGACAAAAAGATGTTAACTTTCACTATAATCATCTATTATCAAGAAACACATATAAGTTAGCAAGAAACATACAAGGACTAAAACCATGATTACTCGTAATAAAAGATTCAAGATTCTTACCAGCCCCAAAAAGACCAATCCGGAAACGGGATATCATAATGATTCGCAGTCGTACAATACCGAAAGATAGGCACGGGTTTAACCGACTCATTCCTCTCAATAATCGGCTTATCCATACAATCAAACATCATATCCACATCCGGGATTCTACCCGGATACCTCTTAAGCAGCTGCAAAAGCCCCCAAACAGTAAACATTGCCCTACTCTGCACACAATCATAATAATAATTCACATACAATTTCCCACCAACAATCACAACCCGAAAAGATGCAAACTTCTTCACTTCCATCAAATGATCATACGAGATGCGGGTTTCGGCCCACGGCTCGAGATCATGATGTATCCACCTAAAAAGGCTAGGACACCTGGCCGATTCACCAGTAAATGTATATTGATCATTGTGAGACCTAATCCCACAAGAGAAATAAGAGCATTGAATGATCTTGGAAGCTCGGGCGATCTTGGTTTCGTTATTGAATTGTTTTGCCGGGAAATCATGCCAAGGCGTTGGTTTTAGATTGTATCCGATGATGGTTTTGGTTTGCGTTGAGATGTTGTCCACCTGTTGTTCGACGAAATGCCTCAATGAAAAAAAAGTAAAAAAAATATATAATTGAAATGGGAAAAAAGGTACCTCGAAGAGGAAGATGGCGGTGAGAATGAGAATAACGAGAAGAACGGTGAAAAGTGGGACGGAATTAGGGTTTCGATTTGGTTTCCGGTGAAACAAGCCCATGATTTGAGGATGATCAACATTGCCGTATGATTGATGTAAAACACCACCAATTGGTGTACCTGTCTCCTACTTCTTCGACCGATTGAATATTATTATGTGGCATGTTTGGTCCCTCTGGTTTTATGGAGTATTCGGTAGGGCCTGATTAGCTGAAGCATACATGTTCGTTAAGTAATTAAGTAATCTATTAATATTAAGTAATTAAGTAATCTATTAAGGCGGTTCGCTATGTGCGGGGCTCACTAAGACTGGCACTACGGGGTCAATATGTGGGCACTCCTTCATGTTCAACGCCTCAACGGTCATATGCCTGATTTAAATAAAAAAAATCTCCAAAATTTTATGTGTGTGTAAACCCACTTGAGTTGAAAAAAACTCTAGAAACTCATTCTCAACCACATATTTTTAATTAAAATTTAAATCTTGTGAATTAAAGTTAATAAAAAATGTAAAAGTAAATTTAACTTTTTCATTTCTGATAATATATGTAAAAATAGCACTTTTGGTTTTAAATATATGTATCCACCTAAAAATGTAAAAGTAAATCTTGTGGTCATTTATTAAATTTTAAGAATATTGGTTTTAAATAATCTTCTAAAATGGCATGCCTAATTGTCAAAATCTTCATTATGTGACATAAAGTGGGCCCCAATCTTCACCCTTCTTCTTCGTCCCATACCCCATTGTTATTGACTCCATCTCAAAACAAACAGAGTCCTTTAATGGCATTAATATCATCGTCGACACTATGCCAAGCACAATCCCGGAGTGACGACAAGCACCACCAATCCCCAAATACCAACCTCTCAACACCATTCCCATCTTTAATCAATAATTCCACCACAGAAACCCTAAATCCAACCACCACGCAACCATCACTCGTGGTCGTCAGAACCCTAAATCCAACTACCCACCACCACCACTCGTGATTTGAGTTGATCGGAAGACTTCTGGGTTACCCGGCCAAGAAGAAATCAGAGAAGGATAAAAGTGTGCCTCAAAAGTTGGATTTGGATCAGGAAATTAGGGTGATTTGTGGGAGAATTCTAAGGTAAGATCGAAATAGGATTTTCAACCGTACCTTCCGGAGGAGGTAGACAGTGGAGGTTGCGGGTTGCTGGTGGTACGTGAGGTTGGTGGTGGTGTCTGGAAGTCTAGAATGAGGGAGATGGGTGAAGTGAAGGCTGAGAGATGAGAGGGAGAGATGGTTAGAGAGATGAGCTGAGGTGTATTTGCTACGTATTCACCACGTAAGCAATTTTTTTTTGACAAGTAGACATGCCATGTAAGCAACAGCTGTTAGTCGTGGGTCTGTTATAAACAAATACCCTTTTAGTTGGGACCGCCACCGGGCAAGCTTGAAGTTGGGACTGCCATTTACCAACAGGGTATAGTTGGGATTATTAAAAACCAATATTCCTAAATTTTATAGTGAATTGGGTATTTCTAATTTTTATATTACTTTGTAAGGGCATATATGAGATTTTGGGTATTACATTTGTTTTATTTTTTATTTTTCGTCACAGGTGAGAAAGGAATGAGAACGCTCGGGAAGCCTCTTTTCTACAAAGGATATGTGTTTCACAGGATTATTACCAGTTTCATGATTCAAGGTGGCGATTTCACCAATTCAGATGGTACAGGAGGTGAATCAATCTACGGAGTAACGTTTGAAGATGAAAACTTTAATATCAAGCATTCTGAACCAGGTAACAACTTGATTAATCGGCGAGTGAGAATAAAAGAAAATGAATATTTGAAAATATTTGCAGGACGGTTGTCAGATGGCAAATGCTGGAGAGAACACTAATGGCTCACAATTCTTCATCACAACAGTGGCAGCTGACTGACAATTTGCATGATTATATTAGAACATGTTTTTGTTTATATGCACGGTTGATTAGAGTATTAACATCTGACTACTGTTGTTAGGTTGGATGGTAAACATGTTGCGTTTGGGAAAGTGTTAAAAAATCTAATCGAACATGAAATCGGCCTGTGCTGATGGCAGTGAAGAGAATAAAATCAACTTCTGGTTGAATCAAACAATTGTTTAAATTGGATTCAATGTTTTAAGTGAAAGGGCATTTTAATCTTTTATGAAAATCTGGCCCAAAAAAAACCAACATAACCATCTGTGTTAAGTTTGACCGAATGATAGGGGTCAAGAGTATACAATATGAGTAAAGCACACCACAGGGACTACCCGTGGAGTCACATGCTCCTACCGCCTTCAACACACTACTTTGTGTTGGCTGACCATGGGGCGTATGTTAAAAACCGTAATAACTCCAATGATCAAAAACCAAAAATAAACGACTACAAACATAACATACCCATTGAAACAGAATGAAGAATTTTGCATAAACTGTTGTATTAATTTACAACTAATCCAAGTCTACACAACTAATCTTTGCTTAATTTACAATCTTCAGGATACAAGCATAATCTCATGAGAAAACAGACCTACCTCTTTTAACATACAGTCTCGTACAACGTTTAGATAATTAGTCGGTATCACTAGCAGAGTCCAAGAAGCTGAACTCTCTCTGCCCGTTCAGTTTGATTAGCAAAGTTCCTCTATTTTCTTCTTTATATTCGATGTTTTCTGCTTCTAACAGATTAACAACCTACAACCACCATCCTAACCTCATAAGCTGCACACACATAAACTGATATACATACATATACACACATATATTGCATACCGATTGTTTAAGCTTTGACTTTCCAAGACCGTGACTCCCACACCCTGTGATAACTCTGATGAGCCGCACAGCTGTACATTATAAAAAAAAAGAAATTAAAATAATAATAATAATAATCTGCAATTAGAAGACGAGATAATCGAAGAATAAACGGGATGCTTACAACGAACATATGCACCAAATAAGAGGTGAAGCTTTAAAAGCTTCATTCCTTGTTTCACATGTTGTCCATGCAGATCAATTGTTATCACATTCTCAATGTTTTTGTTTCTGCATGTCATATACTTAGCCAATCTAAATAATCAGAGAATATTATAGCACATGTAACAAACCTTGAATTGAATATATCCTGGCTTGCCTTTTCGTCTGCTTTCCGAGCCTTTTCATTACAAATCCTTCCCTGCATTAACATATATAACTTCAATTATTCTTCACCTTGATTCTAAAAAGCGCGTTTAAGGCGCAAGGCGAGAAATAAATGTCCCAGGGCCTTAAAGCAGCGGTTAGTGCACATGTGAGTAAAAAATAGTCAAAATAAGGTTGAACATTAATGGTTTAATTAAAGAAGATTTTCATCTAAAAAAGATAAGAGTGATGCCAAAAAACCCCGAAAAAATCGAACCGAAATAAATGAACCAACAACTGTTTGGTTTTTATGTTTCTGCAAAAACCAAATTTTCGGTTTTGCATGTAATTAAACCAATATAACAGAACCGAACCAAATTAACAATTTTCATTTTTAATTTTTAATGTTAAGTAACTTATGAAAATTTTATAAAAGTGTAACTCAAATATTTAGGCCAAAATCCATTATCATCCATTAATATTTAAATAGCAAAAAGAAGAAGGCCCGACTTTATTAATTTACGCCAACTTTTGTCAACCCAAAACGTAAAACCGGATCAAACCCAGACCAAATATCAAAGCCAAATGATTTTCAAAAACCGAACTTT
This sequence comes from Bidens hawaiensis, assembly GCF_021521415.1. Classification (NCBI taxonomy): domain Eukaryota; kingdom Viridiplantae; phylum Streptophyta; class Magnoliopsida; order Asterales; family Asteraceae; genus Bidens; species Bidens hawaiensis. The sequence goes on along the minus strand of NW_027494474.1, from coordinate 85,543 downwards.
AGATATTTGGTTCAGTTTAAGACCAAAACCAACCTATGCACACCCCTAAAAAGAGCTTCTTTGGTTGTAAGTAGAGCAACGCCTCGTGTGCGTGAAGCTCTCGCTTTGCACCTCAACTTTCAGGTCCTAGCCTCAGGCTTTTCTATAACCAAGTTCTTGGCAATTTATAGAAACTTTAACATGATTATATTAATTTTTTTAATATTTTTCACACACACCTGATCAGAAAGATATGCAGCATATTCACGTTTTCCATCCGCATATGCGGTTGCAGCCTGTACAACAAAAACGTAACAAACCCATTGTAAATTATACAAAACTAACAACATTTAGACTATAAAAATTACCTTGTGATAATATGACTTCATTGAATCCCAATGCTGACTTGCAGTAGTTCTGTACTCCTGATAATCATTTCTTATAGCTACATGCAAATTTAGGCTGCCTAAAGTTAAAAACTTAAAACTGAGACCGATCAAAGAGGCAAAAATTTAACAATTACCAGGAATAGGCTGATTTTTAACTGTATCTTCAAAAGGATAGTCAAGCCCCTGGCCAAGTGATTCCATCTTTTTCACTACATTCCTCCAATTCATGCTTTCGGGCTCATGTTTTGAACTTTTTGGTGTATTGAAAAGTGATTCCAACACTTCTTGAGTCAGTTCAGATGTATTTTTGGTGACAGAGGAAGGATGAGGTTCATCACCAGCAAGAACGTCAAAATAATTCCTAAAAAACATGAAAAAATATCAATGAAAAATCCAATATCAATACAAAACAAAGCAGCATAATAACTAGAGCCTCTTTACCTGCGGTTAAAGCCCATACCGTAATCAGTATCAGATGAGGAAGCCATATCAGAAGTACTATTGTTCAACTGTCACAAAGGTATCATACCAGAGAATACATAAAAATTTTCACAAAACAAAGCCAGTTTCAAAAAATACACATAGAACAACAAGTTACTTACACCGTCACTTGATTCTAAATCAAACCTAATATCTTTACTTTTCGCATTTAAGTTATGGTGTTGACCACTATTATCAAGTTCAGACGAGGGAGGAGCGGTTAATTCAAGCAGTATATCCAATGCCTATATCCAAAATGACATAACACAAATGTATGTAAACTTCTCACAATACATTGTTAAAACATAACTTAAACTTAACAAACAAGCAACCCGTTACCTTTTCAACATCGTAAGCAGTCTGGCCTACCAAAAAGAACACACATTTACTTTAGTACACATATTATAAAAACCAAACATGTGATATTACTAATAATTACTAATACTCACAAAGCACATCTTTAACCAAACCCATGCCAAATTCACACTCATCACTAAGCATCGAACACAAAAACTGTTCGGCGTCTTCATGGCTGACACCGTCATCTCCCGACACCTTCAACTTATTATTAACCCCTCGTTTCCTAGGCACATAATCCTTCCCTATAACACTAGCCACCATGCCAGTTGCAGCAATCACTTTGCTCCCCCTACTCCCTTTCCCAATCTTCCCGACAACCGGCCGATTAAACCCGTCACAATTCGACAAACCCGAGCTTCCACTTGAACTCGAACTACCCGTTTCCGTCAAACTCCCGAATATTTCTGCAGCATCATCTTCGCGATTAGCACTAGCACTCGAACTCGAAGCATCGTCTATAGAAGTTGAACCAATTGCGTCTGTTAAAGCGGTCAAAACCCTAGATTGATCGTCAGATTGATCGTCAGTTTGATCGGAATTAGGTTTTTGAGGATTAGGGTTTGGTTCCTTGGGTTTGGAAACTGGGGGTCGATGTCTCTTCTTCTTCTTTGGATGCTTCATGGCGTAGAAAATGAAATTAGGGTTTTGTGAGATTGATCGATTGGTGCAAAAATAGGGTTTGGTGAGATCAATTGGTTGGAAATTAGGGTTGGAATTGATGAATTGGGATCTGGGTAAACCCTAATTTGGAGGATAACGGAATTGGGATTTGATGATGAAAGGAAGAGCGAGGGTTTGGGTGGATTTGGGGGTAATCAGGCGCCATTGATGTCGACAAGTTAAAATAATAATATAATAATAATAATACTCCATTGGATGATGGATGTGGGGAGTTAGATAATGGATCTGGGGGTAAATAGATAATTGTGTAATTAATTTGTACGGGATGGCTTAATGGTAAAATGTTATCGTTAGTTGGCCCAATTAAGTTGTACGAAGTTCTTAAGTACCTCCTAGTTATCTTCGGTTTTGGGGAAAACCCACTCGTCCGAAGGTCTGCCTTGATTGTAAAACCCATACGCTCTCAGGATCGAACTAGAGATCAGAATGATCTCAGTCTTCCTTCATTAAGCCACCTATGTCATCCTCAAAATGTTGTTTGTGGAGATTGAATTTGGGTCTCTATTAAAAAACTCGGGTTTTCTCTCACCACATAACACTGGAAAGGACGTTGGAAAATTATTAAATTATTATTTTTGGTTAAATGATTTATGGATTTGATAAAAAGTTGATGGACATTGGGACTGGAATTAGGGTTTTTAATTATTACTGAAATTAAGTTGATGGTAATTGTCAACTAATCTATTTTTGTCGCAAATTCTACTTTTTTTAAACTATGGTTTTCTAAGGAAAAAACTAGATTAAAATGTATTTAAAGCTCATGGTACACACCTACGTACATCATTCCTCACTTTTGAGTAATTTACTCATGATGAGTAATATAAATGTCACATCATTCTTCATTTCCAATCTTTAAACCATGAAAATATCAACTATTCTCATCATTGGACATCTTTTTTATTTTATAATGTAAATATTCAACATAAGATTAATTTTTTTTAATAAAAACTCATGATTTTTCTATTATAATAAAAAGTTTCAATTACAATAGAGAAGCAAGTAAACGAGCAATAAGTTGCGCTGCCACCCCCTTTTAAATGGCAAAACCAATCCTGCTGAAAACAAAGTTATCGTTTTTCAGCGTCGTTAAGTTACTGCGCACGACCTGCTGAACTCTTTTCAGAAACGTAGCCGCATCGGGGACAAGAGACCCAAATGTATCGAAAGCAAAAGGAATGAAGGCGTGTTGATTCTCAACACACGCCTTCTCGTGCTTAGCAATTTTTCCTGATTTTGCCTTTAACACGGTCTGCTTAGCAACAAACCGGTGTCCCTAAGCTCGATAAGAGGGGACACCCCAATAGGGTTTACACAAGCATGCTCCCCCCCCCCCCCAAATCCAAACATAAGAATGTCCATTGGTCGAAGAGTATACCTTCTTTCACGCGGATCCTACAAGAAATTCATAAGAGCTTCTTTTTTGCCGAGATTCCCGCCCGTTATAACACATTACAAAGGACATCCCTAACTCAAACTAAAACAAATCACAGGCTTATGATTAAAACCCGTTTGAATGCTTAAGCATAAATATCATTCAACTAAGTTAGATTACTATATGTTAACTCAGTACGATAATGGTGGAATGGCACATCAAATGGCACCAATAATGGTCGGGTATAATGCATGTATATTATTATATTAATACGTTCGTTTTAGTATAATTAGTGTGTGAACATTGGTACTTCAAGCATATTTATGTGTTTCATGTCTTTGGACATTAAGGATGCTAATTGGTGTTATTTATGAGCTTGGGATGATGACTTAGAAGAGCGGAATTGAGTGGCACGCTTTCCAATGCAGAAAAAAAGAAAATGCCAAAATCCCTGTTACTAAAGCCCTTCGCGAAGGAAAAGGTGATTCTTCGCGTTACGCGAAGAATCCTAAATGGAACCCAATAATGTTGTCCTTCGCGCTACGCGAAGAACCAAAGTGTAAGTAGTTCGCGCTACGCGAAGAAAGTAAAAAAAGGGGAAAATAACCTTAATCTTATAAAATTAGTATTGAGCCCCCCATTCGAGCCATCCTTCATTCCAGTAGTCAAGAACAAACCTAAGGGCGATTTTATACAATCTTGGAGCTTCCGGTTCGTCCAATCAGTTCATGCTTCCATCCTTTCATCAGATAAGCAAATTACTCATGATGTCGATGTCAGGCTAAAAACCTTTGTGATCACTTTAGGTTTGGGTTTTGTGTAAACTGACTTTGATTGGATTCTATGTGCTTTATTGATTAAGACTTGGTTGAATATATTATTTGATCTTGTTTGCTTTGTCAGTTGATTGTTAAATAGTTTGTGTTTTTGTTTATCAAATCTTGCATAAACTATTAAGTTGTGTTCATCAACATTTAGGACTCGGTTCTTATGTCATTCATCCAAAAACCGTTAGTCATTGCATAATACTTGGTTTTCATAATATAATACTGGTAATTTGGTAGATCGCGCTCAGTTGTGTCAACAATTCGGATAGGGATTCGTTTGTCATCACAACCAAACTACTAGATCTAGTAATTACTGCGCAATTAATTTAACTGAATCCGTGATTAGTTGTTTATCACATTACCTGAACCTGAAATGAATCATTCGTTTCTCATAATTGTTTACAAACTTTAAAAGTAATCGTGTGTTTTCAATACATCTTTCTAAACTGCTTAGCATCTTTTGTCTGCTTAATAATTAATTTAAGTCATTAGCCAAACTTGCAATTTTCACTGATTCCCTATGAAGAAGACCTTACCCATACTAATTATAGGTATTTAAGTTTTATAAATTATTGTTTTTGATTAGTGCACGACATCTAAATCAACCAACGTCCAACAAGACATCTACTACTGACACCATCAAGAAATTAAATTATAATTCGTTCAAAATTAACACAACCAAATAAAAGCACATAAATAAACGTGAACCCAGTTGTAACAATTCATAAATATTATATGTTGAATGTAAATACTAAATGTTAAACAAATGACTAAACTGTAGTGCCGGTTATGATCACCGGAAAATGAAGTCTGCGGTTCCAAAAAGTTTCAATCAATTGTTGTCTTGGTCTCGAAAACCTTCGATCTACCGTTAATTCATAAGTCACACCACCTCGATAACCCTTGTCTAAATTACCGACCTTCTGTTTTTAATTTTTAAAGCCAAAACTGATTATTCAAAATAAGCTAAGCCACAAAATGAATAAAACCACGAGCCCATCACTTTAATATGGATTGTGATTGTTGTCCAATTTATATCCCCATATTTTGTTGTGAAAACTCACCGACAAAACAAAAGGTCGTACATTAATCCTCTTATTATATTTTTTCAGTGTAACGACTTGACTTTAGTTTACAATTGAACTTCCAACATTCTCATGTTAGAGCATGTGTAGGGGTTCAAGTTTTTAGGGGTATTTTCTATCATTTGAACATCATGTCATCATACGAATTCTTAGTTAAAAAAGGATGTAGTGGTTCAGGTTCTTTTCACACCTCTTTAATCATTATTAAATATTTAGATGAAATTGAAATGAAATGAAACCTAAAAGTACTTAATTAAAAACATAAAATACTTCACTAAAAATTTAAAAAGTACAAACTTAATAAAACATAAAACATGTCATCAAAATTTTAAAAAAAACACATAACCAATAAATTGGACCGCGAGTTGAACCACACTTGTAATTGCATCATCAATTTCATTCTCGTATGAGAATGTACTGTCTTCAATGGTTGATGATGTTGACTAGTAATCCATTTTTTTTAACTTTAAGATAAATCTTTTTGAATGAATTCTTGTAATTTTGAAAAATATAGTTTGAGTTTGAGTGTAGTTTATAAAACAACAAATATATATATATATATATTCAATATCTTTAAGTAATAAATTCTCAATGATCACTTAAAAAAATCACTTTGAAAAACATAAATTCTTAAACGATAATATAGATGAAATTAAGTTGTGCTATCTTCTAGAAAATTTATGTGTAATTAATAATTGCAAAGGTTGTTTGTGATTTTATAGAAAATATGGAGCTTTGTTTAAATAACGCCTCATTATATTTAATGTCATTTAACATCATATGCGTAATGGTTATGTGACAGTTTTCTAGTGTGAAACAGGAGGTTTCACGCCCCATTACTGCTGGTCTTAAATCAATATAACAATTTATTTATTATCAGTCCCTTTTTAACTATTTCTATATTGAAACTTAGAAAAAAAATAAAAGTTCATTAGTAGTATATATTATAGTTATGGGGTATACCCAAATTGCATTCCTCCTTACTTTTCTGTAGTTACAAGTATGATCTCTAATAGTTTGTTGGGGGTAACACGTACTAGTGTTTACTGTGCTCTCTTATGAATTGACTTTGAAAACCTAGTTTGCATGCGATGCCACTTCTTGAGATCCCACTGATTCGTTGCTACTTTAACGAAAGTATTTTGCAGCATGTTATATCGATATTTATGTTCTGATATCCAAGTCAATCTCTTCCTGTAACGTAATGATGATCACACGTCTTTCATTATGCATGCAATGACACTGCGCCAATAGTGACGATGAGTCTACGTCTCAATTTTTTTGTCTTGCGTCATGTTAAAAATCAAAGAATGCGAAATACAATGAAAAGAATTGAAAGGAAGAAGAATATGCAATATGGTATCAAGCAAATGAATAATGCTAGATTGTTTGTTACTAATGCAGGATAATCTTCTTATTTGAATTCATATCTTCTTATTTGAATTCATATCTTTCTTTTTCAGTAAGATATTTATAATTAAGTATAGATAGGGCAATTAGGTTTATGGCTTATTTAGTTTTTGTTAAGTTTATTGAAAACAAACATATTTCTTGAAATTTCGCTTCAATCTAACGTCTTTTAATTAACAATAAGTTTCTTAAGTCATTGATCGCTTCTCAAAACTGCATCAGTTACCATTGTTGTCATCATAATGATTGTAATCCGAATTCTAGCATAGCAACACACCAACCTGCCTGAGTTGGGTGTTAGGGACACGGACACACCATCAATCAACCATGAAAGATCATACAATATTTTGTTGCGCGACATGATTAAAAGATTACATAACCATAAAAAGGTCGGCAATCGACTCAATGCTTCCTTATTCATAACTACAATTCTATCTTAAACACAAATAGATACTAAAGGGGTTGGGAGTGTCAAGGTTTAGCATCAATCGACTTAATCGGTTCTTCATATACACTATCTTTAACAAACATTTGGTGATTTGTATCAACAACTTCATCTCCTACATTTGGAGAAACCGCATGTGTTAGTAATTTAGCAGCACCTAGTGATGCAACAAACTGGTCATGACCACTCGGCTTTGTGAACCTTGATTTGCCATCATGTTCATCATACTGCATCTTCCTCGTCCGCATCTCTTCCCTCACTTTCTACAAGAAATCAAAAGGTAGATGAGTATAGAGTTAAGTTCCAAGTTAACAATGTTAAAAAAATATTTGTGTTGTGACTTGTGTCTATGAAAACTTGAACATTTCACCAAATATGTTAGGAAAGAAGAACCTTGTGTCCCTAAGTAAATGCTCTTGTTTTAAGATAAATAGATAATCATGATAATATGCAAGGGACAAAAGTTCTAAACATGGGATATTACTATATACCACTGATAGGTAGGCGTGCAAATAAGCCAAGTTGCTCACTACTCGAGATCTGATCGATAAAAAGCTCAAAATGAGCCGAGCCTTAGTGAGCCCGAGCCACATATAGAGTCGTTTAGCTATCAAGCTCGTGCTTGACCCTTGTATGGGATAGCTTGTAGAGCCTTAACAAGCCCAGTATATTTTTAAGTTTAAACTCTTCTGGACTTCTATGCATTAGTTTTACACCGCACAATCAAGCTCGAGCTTAGCTTAGGTTCATTAAAGTATTTTCGAAATAATAAAAATAATTATAAATGTATATGCATTAATTAATAAAACGACTCATGACCCAAGCTTGAGCTTTAGAGAAAGGGCTCGTAACAAGCCGGGATTGAGGTTAGTTGAGCTCGGGCTTGGGCTCGGCTCATTTACACCCACAGTCCAAAAATTGGCTCTATGTTCACTATACAAACTCATGCACATTCTTGTTTATATACATTATGGGCTTATGGCATCCACAACTATGAACTACTCTATATATAATTCAAAAGCAGAAACCGACCTGCATTAACCTCGAATCAAACTCTGGCAATCCGATTTGCCCAACCGTCAACGACCCAAAGAAGTTCCCAAGCAAGGCAGCATCCGGAACCACAAGCCCCTGAACCAACCCGGCCACCAACCCTCCTAAGAAACTATCACCCGCCCCAGTCGGATCAATCTGCACGGTCGGAAACGGGTCCACCTGCACCTCCCCATCCTTCCAATACAGCGTACACCCATCTTTCCCACCAGTCACCACCACACAACAATCTTTCCTCGCCTCATCGACATCCACACACGGCGCTTCCTTAGCCGAAGCCTTCAAGAACCCGATTCAATGAACCAAATGCGCAAACCCACTTTCTTTCAAATTCACAATCTTCACAACCCCATCAATTGCATCAAACTCTCGAATCAAAGCCTGAATATCGACCAATACGACGTCGCATATGTCCAGCATCTTCTCTAACGTTTCTGGCAATATCTCACCCGCAATTCCAACGGCCATACCGAAACTGAAACGGGTTTCGTCGGGCAGATCCGACGGGGTAATCGGTTCGCAGGATTCGACCCGTTTGAGGATCCGATCTTCCCGAAGGATCTCCGACGGGTCGGAGATGAAATAAGCATGGAAGACGGTGGTTTTAAGTGACGGCGATGAAATAGGTGGGTGGTTTACGGTGTTGGTGGTGTAGATGAAATCGTTGCCGGTTTTGGAGATGTAATCGGAATGGATGTTGAGGCCGTCGAGTACGGCGGAGATGAAGGCGACGGCGCCGCCGAGGGATTGGGCGAGAACGACGTCGTCTTTGATTAAGACGTCGTGGCAGTAATTACCGACGATTAGCCCACGAGGGTTTGGGTTTGGATTTGCACCCATTGATGATTAGGGTTTGTGGGTTTTGGTGGTGGGTGTTCATGAGTATATATTATTAATGGGTTTGTTTGGATTTGGGTTGGAATGTGGAGGAGATGACGCGCGGAAGGCAGTGACGGTGAGGTGGCGGAGGTGGTGGCTGATCAATGGTGGCTTGTTCAATTGCATAGGAGTGCGGGTTAGTTTTAGTTGGTTAGCTAATGTTTCTTCTTTCCTTTTTTAAGGTTTTGTAACATGTTTTTTTAGTGTTAAGGTTTGGTTTGAGAACATGATAGTTTGGTTTAAACAAATTTAATGATAACAACTAGCCACAAGGACACAAGGTTAAGGTTATGCGTTTATATTTGGTTTTTACATTGTTTGTTTACGTAACTAAATAGTATATATACTAGAACTCTTGTGGTTTGTAACGTTTTTTTATATGAACGGTTTCTTATTTATATGAAGTTGAATGTCTATCGGAATATTTTTGCTTCTCATTTTCGGCAATTAGCAATCATTTTTCGGTGGACCTTCGGAAATCCCTTTCATGTAGCTTGGCAAGGAAATTTTGAGTCATGGGTGCATGACCCTTTACATGTAAGACTTATTATTACTCATGCAATTTGGGATTCTCATTTTGGTCAACCAAATGTAGAAGCTTTTACTCGAGGGGGTGCTCCGGGCTAGTGAACGTTGCCTATTCTGGTGTTTATTAACGATGGTATACAATCAGTTTACAAACTAATGAAGATTTTATAGTTTGTTTTAAAGAAATTTAATGATAAGAAGATTATGTGTTTATATTTGTTTTTACATTGTTTGTTTACATAACTGAATAGTATATATCAGAACTCGTGTGGTTTGTAACGTCTTTTGATCTGAATAGTTTCCTGTTTAATTGAATAGTATATTGAAGACTCGTTCGAACAGCTTAGTTGATTTGTGCATTAAATGTAACTATAGTAAAATCCATACAAAATTCTTTACGTTAACATATACAAAGTAATTCATTGAGTTCATTCAAGCTAGTTTCTTAGTGTATTTAACAGAAAGTCTAAAACAAAATACAAGAGTGACTTGATTCAAACAAAATTTCAATCAATCTTTCAAAGCACAATTCATTCTTTTGATCAACATTTGCTTCAATCTTCATCCAGTCATCATTAATTTGTTATTACCTTGTATAACCTTCTGAACTTGCTCATTAGTGTCTAATGACCTTCTGACCTATCAAATATCATGAATGCAATTCAATATTCAAAAACTGATGTCAACAATAGTAACAGATTCTTAACTTGAAAAACACATTGCTGGTAAAGAAACCTTCAAGAAAACAATAGTAAAGGTATACAATTTTAGTAAATTAGCACATCAAACAAAAAATAAACGAGCTAAGCCGGTCATGTTTGGGTTGACACGTGTTTAACAATTTTTGGATACGGGCTGGGTACAAATCATTCTGAGATCAAAATAAAAACAGTAAATAAACCCTAAACCACTAAATTCCAACACTAATCCACTAAATGACCAACATAATTGTTTTACAATTACCCACATAAAAGTCACCTATAGGGACTGCAAATTGATTGAGCGGTTTTGATTTTCAATTACATTGGCAGAAATATAAATGATGAAAGCACGGAATTCAAAGGGATGCTAATATTCCCATTTACATTCATGGAAAACAATTCTACAGAACATGGGGTAGCAGGGTTGTCCGCGACTGGCCTTCCGGTTCAATCGCATGGGGTGATGGTTAAAGCATGACATATTAAGATCTCAAGTTCGAAATCTGACTCAAAGGGGTTTCTCACAGTGATGGGTTTCCTCCTTGATCGTGTTCTTGGATGAGTCAAGCCTGAAGCGTCAAAATAGTATGGATGCTTAACATTCCGTCTCAAGAATGCTCAGTCAGGTATTGGAGGTGGTTATCCATATGGTTTCAACTTTCAACCCAAAGTTGTAGAAACATTGAGAGAGGGGGGATGAATAGGTTTTTGAGCCATTTAGTTTATCTTAGAGGGTGTTTGGGTGCTTTTAAAATTGTTTTTTTGTTTATTTGCTTTTTGAAAAAGCAAAAGCCACTTTTGAAAAGCTCCAATTTGAAGTTTTTGGAGGAGCTTTGCCAAAGACCTTTTGCTTTTTAACAAATAAATAGCAAATAAGCAAGTTTTAAAAGCTCACCAAACACCCCCTTAAGTTGTTTAACAATGTAAATCTTGTGTATAAATTCTTTTTTGTAACTCAAGTTAGTAAAGCATGCAAGTCACTAAATAGTTTAAGGATTAGGGATAACAAAACCGGTTTATAAAGGTTTAAGTGAATATTAAATAATCCACTCTATGTCCTTCCCTGATTCTCCTAATCGGGATTGCACCACTAACAACGTTTTTCTTGGACGGAAGAGACCACCGATACGTCTCACTAGGGCAAGGTAGTGATCGCCTTTTGTAACACATTATATCAAGATACTATATCTTTACACTTTTATAAGCATTCACTATATGTCAAGATAGTCAAGCCGCACAACGCTATGTCAAGATAGTGTTTAAATATTAACAACATTTGAAGCATAAATTTTAGGGATGTTAATTATTATTATGATTATTGTTATTATTATTATTATTAGACTTCCCATTGTCGTGGGCGAGTGGAGCAGCGAAGGAGGTGGTGTGAATCACGTAGATGGCGCACACCACACTGGCCTCCCGCGAGCGGCGGCGAGAACAGACTCCTGCAAGCCGCCGTGAGCCAGGTCGCGGCTGGCGAAGGGAGAAAAAAGAAGATGGTTGGTGGTTTTTATACCGGATGAATTGGTCTGTGTTTAACAAAATAATTTCATTTATTTAATTTAACAAAAAATAATCAAAAGAAGAAAATAGAAGAAGATGAAACAAGAATATACCCTAATTGTTATGGGCCTTTTGTTTTATAAACCAAAACATGGGCTTTTTTTTTAAACTTCCTAGCCCAAATGTAATGTATTTTCTTGCCTAATTTTTATAAACTATTTAATACTTTTAGTTTAATATGTATTTTTCTATTAATATTAGTATTCAAAATTAGAATAAAAAATTAAATAAATAAATCTGATAATTCGCTGAGCCACCGTTCGCCTGAACCACTACAAGCTCAGGCAACTTCAGTAATAGCTTCGGCGAGTGTTCAGTCAGCATTCAGTCAGCACTGCATTTCACAATATTATTGGATGAATTCAGAGACTGACTTCAGTGACAAGTGACAAAACTTGTATCATTTTATTAAAGGGTATAGATATTGATTAAGATATTTTTAAAATTTAAAATTAGTTTATTATATCATACTTTAATATTAAATAAATTAAAAAGTCTTAATTACCTAAGCCATCATCAACCAATTGGTTTTTTATTTGTGCCACCCATGAGCATATGTGGTTCCATATTGGTTCCATATTATGGAAATGAAGGAAGCTAGAAAGATGATAACGTGTTAATTAATTTAGAGATTATGTGAATATTCTTGTTTTTGAATTCACATAAATTCACGTTTCATTACAGAATGAGAAAGCTAAAGACAATTTGGCACATGTGCCTTAAGCGTGATTACCTGTTTCTTATATATTGTGAGTAAGGTTTTCATAATTTAAGGTGTGATTGTGAGTGACTATTAGATCATTCACAGCATGTATATATCTTAGAGTTAAATTTAGCTAGTTATGTCTTTGCATTTTGTTTATCGTTTAGATAAATTTTAGTTAAAATAATAGATTTTCTATTAAGTAAAGTAGGAAGATAACCTTTTTTAGTTTTTTTTGGAGTCCAAGTAGGAAGATAACTAGTAGCCATTGCACATGGGGAGTATAGTATAAATGTCATGCCTACTTGGACAGTTGGACCTATTGACAATTTGTAGCAAGTACTTTCTAACAAGCAACAGATAATGCTAAGCATGTCTCTCCCTTGATGCCCACAAGTGGTTTACTTTATTTGTCTCACTAATTGAATAAATAATTGTTATGTTAATGATAATGTTATATAATCTTAGCACAAGAATAAAGTAATAATACATGATAGTGTTGAATCTTAAGAACCCATGTCCTTTTATAATCAAGAATCAAAGAGGGGTTCAAGGTGTTTCTTAAACATAACAAGTTAGAAACTCCCGGCGTTGTGGCACCTTGAACTTGATTTGCAAAACTCAAACACCGCCGCTGTCAGCTATCTCGTCGGAAACACTTAAACACGCATGTTATGGGGGAACTAAGCGATATCAATTCAATTTGCATTTAAGAATATTATAACTAAAATTTTGTATTTTAAAAGAGCATGTCTACACATGGTCATATGGTACAACTCATAAAAATGTGAAACCAACTTGTAATTTTGCTTGTGTTTCACGAACTATATAAATTAATTCATATAAGATTAAAGAACAGTATATGTTAATAATAAAATAGAATACAAATAGCATTATTTTTATGTGATTTTGATGTGGGAAATCAATCTCACTTTACTCTATCAGATTCCATCAACTTTTTCAATGGATTTTTAATAGTCACACAATCTTAGAAAAAGTATTTTAATTACTTCGAACCCTCAAAAGAGCTTGGAATATACCCCGTATATTTTAATTTAAATATAGTTAATTTTAATTTAAAAGATACGACAGTGTTAATTGGCATTATTTAATGTTAATTTGAAGGAAAATTATTCAAATAAATAAGCAAGGAAAACGACATCATATACCTTGTCTATTTTAGAATAAAACAAATTTCTTTTGTATCTAATGAGACAGACACAGTATTAACATAGATTCCAAAGAGAATATTTTCAAGAAAGTACATAAAAATATGTCTTATTATTGGTTTCGTATTCTCAAATAATCAAGATAATTTTGTGAATCGTGTGAGTTTTTTTAGTCAAAATAAAGTATTTTGAGTGTACAAAATCTATAACTGTATAAGACAACAAGTTCTAGAAGAACATGAATCACAAATATTGGGTTGAAACGCTACAACTTTTCATGAAAGATTACAAGTTTGATGGTTATATTGCTCAAACCAGTAAAGAATTTATGTATAAACTTACTATTACCCAGTAGTAATCAAGTGTTCACTAATGTTCACGAATACTATGGAGCATAGTTAATACTCCTCAAAATACTACTAAGCATAGTATCACTAAATAGTAACTTATCATTGATAATTAACATGCTGCTTCTTAATATTAAGACAACGCCCAAACCTTACTAAGGTGTTGCCAACTCGGAACCCCCACTGTATAGGTGTTTCACGGTTCACCCTTTGGAAATCCTAGGTTCCATGGTGTTAAATTTAACTAAAATTCAGACTAATATTAAACGAGTTATAATTCTTTTAAATGTGTATTATACTTTCTCATTTGGTCTATAAGTATATCCAATTATATTATAATCACACTAATACCACTTAAAACACCAACATATATGTGGTATAATTTTTGATACCTATACAAGCTATCAACTTTGATTTTTAAATAAAAATCTCTTTAAGCATCCAAATCATCACTAAATCATTTTATTTCCTCAGCCAGCTGACTAAACCAATCAGACTGGTTTATTACTTCTTAAGACCATACAACTCAACCAAGAATTTTCTGCCAAACTGAACAATACACCCACATGAACTTATAGATATGTTTCTAATTTCTATGAAGAGTACAATATGTTAGTTTTACATTGCAAGTATATCAACGTATTATAAGTTTTAAAACAATTTATATGATATAATAGTTATTAACATATTATATTTAAAACTATTTTTTGTTGCGTAGGAACGTTGAGAATACAAAAATATATAAACGTAAAGCTATAAAAGAAAGAAAAGTAGTTGGCTTTTATAAGAGATAAAGGCAAAGAGAGTGGCTTGTTTAATGGTTTCCCACAAAGCTGTCTTTTGACGCCGTACCCTCTATTCGGCTCCGGCGCTTTGACTACGAATCACCTTTTTCTTTAAATTACAACATAAGCAACAAAATAATAATTCAAGCATCTATCATGAGGTTTAGGGTTGTAGTATATGAAATAAATATATGATTCTTTGGACTATGAAGTTATATAGAATAATTCAACATAATACATGCACAAGATAGAAAAAATGAAACTAACATACTTGAGTTCATAAAAACCAAGAATCGCGGAAACTCTTTACAGTCGGGACATGTAACCTATGGATCATAGAACTACAATATCTAGGACACTTCACCTGTGGACACTAGTGACATCAACTGTTACATAATGATCTCACACACAAGCGACCATTTGATTTAACTCTGGTTGATACGTAACCTCATGTTGGATCTTATAGTGAGACAGATCTCGTAGCAAGAATGTCAGTTGTTTTAGCATGCTGTTTTTTACTAAACAAATATTGTAAGAGCTCCCGACATTGAGCATTTCAACACTAATGAAGTGATATATGAAATGAAAATACATATACTCAAATTTGGCATTTCAATGATAATGATAGACAAAATGCATTTTAATCATAAATGAATAGAAAAGACATGTACTCTAATTTGATCCGCTTGCCACTTAATATGAGTATATGAAAACACATTTGAGTGATACGTGAATTTGGCCATATATTTGAATCCAATTCGCATATCATTTTATGTGTGAACACGTAAAGGCATGTCATAGGATACAAAATTGTAAAATACATGTGCAAATACTCGAATATAAGTCGTGTATACTTTAATATGTTGATGAAAAACATTTTCTTTTACAAATTCATGGATTTAAAATTCATATACTTTGTTTAACATAATGCTATATACATATAGTTTGATATCTAAGTAAAGTATATATATACAATAAAAACGTTATGTATGTCATGCCTAGAGATGATAAGTTGCTATAACATACATATACAAATAAACAAATAACATACGATTTTCTTAGATTTATAAACTCAAATTTCATTTATCAAATATTTAACTTGTAAATTAAACACACACCTCAATTATTTCAAGTAGTTTGAAAAATATTCCCCCAAAATCGACCTGTGTTAGCACGCAACCCTCACGGCAATAATTGATCGCAATTTGGCATTTAATACGTAACTGTTAGCCGCACATACGTGTTCAAATCTCACTTGATATCGTTTTTGATTTTTATTCTTTTTGTTTAATGTTTTAGAATTTAGAAGTTTAGATGGACTGGTCAAATATAACTTTTTATTGTGACCCAAAAGTAGTTGCCTTTGGTATTGGACGGTGGTTAAATTTCTGAGTTTAATTTCTCTATTTTATTCCCCGTTTGTTTTTTGGTTTAGCAGCATGTAAGCGATAGTTGAGATTTGAGAATTTATGGTTTTATTCGAAACCCGATTCAAATGAGTTTTCTTATAACGGTGGATTTCCTTCTTGATGACGTTTTCTTGTTTTTAAGTGAGTCAAGCTTAAAGCGTCAAAATCAGTATGCATGATTGACATCTCGGGTATGTTTGGTTGAGAGCTTTTAAGAGCTTCTAGCTCCAAGCTTTTAAGAAAAAATCCATACTCAATTAAAAGCTGTGTTTGGTTGAAGACGCATGAAGCATTTAGGTTAGAAGAAAAAGTCTAAAGCTTGAAACTCATACTAATAGCATTTAGAAAAAGCTACAAGCTTTTAGTATTTTAAATTAGGGGCAATTTCATAGAATAGTAACCAACTTTCAAAAGTGTTCCAATTAGGTCACTCAACTTTAAAAAGTGTTCTAATCAAGTCACTCAACTTTTATGTTTGATTAAATTAAAGGTTTTAACATGTTTTTTAGCCCTTTTCTTTTTTGTTTCACATAGGAAATGTTTTTATCTTTTTTTTGAAGTTGACGTTGACTGGCGACGTGAATTTTATTTTTTATTTTTAAATTTTAATATAATTAACGTTTTTTAATTTTTTAAAAATTTAACTACATATATTGCAAATTCCGACCCCCACATCTTATCATCTATTTCTTTCTTGACGCACAAAAAAATCGGTAAGACTTGATTTGAAGATTTAATGACCCGATTTGAGAAAAATATGCATCAGTGACCTAATTGGAACACTTTTGAAAGTTGGTTACTATTCTATGAGATTTTCCCTTTAAATTACTTAAATAACCTTCCAAAATAAATAAGTTTAGTATTAATTTTTTTAGTTTTGCCCATTTTGGTATTTTATACATTTTATTAAAAGCTCCAGCTACTTTGTCAAACATCTAAATATATCTAAAAAATTACAGCTATCGGCTGCCAGCTACCAGCTACCAGCTTCAAGCCATCAGCCACCAACTAGTTTTGCCAAACATACCTCATCTTATGAAGGCTCACTCGGGTATTGTAGTAGTTCCATACATTGCTAAAAAAGAATCTTATTTTGATATGATATAATCAGAAACAACAAATTTATAAATTATTATAAGAAGCTAATATTCTAGCAAAAGAATTAAAAGCTTATTGTTCGATTTGAATGCAATCAAAGATTATTGTTCTGACTTAAAACTCATTACTCAAAACAATATCTTATGGTTTTATAAGTATACTAGGTTAGCTAGTGACCGTGTCTCACATATGTAGAAATTATAAAAAAAATGCACATATAAATATATGTTTATATATTTGAACACTTTATAAATATCAACATAGCATGATTTTTGTAATGGAAATAGAATGGTGGTGGCGGAATCATGGCAAGAATTACATTATAAAACGAATGAACATATTACATATTGCTTGGTAGTAGATTGATTATCAGGTGCATAAAATTAGTATATTTACTCATTCTAATAAATGAAAATAAGTTGGGACACATATTACTTGGAAAATGCATTTCTAGCATAAAGTTTCCGTTCAAACTATTCTTCTTTTTTAATGAAAACATATTTATATCAGCTTAATCAAAATATACCAATGTATCCTTTAATCATAATATTAATTACTTAAATTATTGAGATTAAAAATATACAAACATTTATGTCAATTCAATCAAAATATTTGTATATTTAATGAAATCATATCTACTTTTTTTTATTATTAATCAGTTATTATACACTTTTGAGTGCAGATATGGATGTGATAAATTTAAGTGACTGATATATGCATGTCTAGGATGATAAAGACAAAAAGCAATTTTGAATGAATAAAAATTTAATTCTGACATATTCATTCAACCTCTATGGATGCCTGAAGTTTTCATCTATCTTTTTCGAAACTGTAATACAAAGCGTGTTTTATTCATACTAATTTTATATATGATTTTCTTTTTTTTATGTCCTTCATAGTGAAATATCTTATTATCTTTTGTAATTCCATTAAAAATATAATTAAATCTTATAAAATCACTAGATGCATCTTTTTATAATTATGAAGAAATTGTGTGAGAATACACCATGTATTGTATGAATATTCCATTAGAAAATATAATTTGAACTTGTAAAACCATTTAATTTGATAAATTATAGGGTTTTTTTTAAAAATTAATAATATAAGTTATGTAGTTTAATTGTATTTCTTCTAAACATCATGTGTATCACACGGGTGCTTAAGCTAGTAAAATAATAGTTTAAAGTAAAATGATCAATAAATGAGCATGAATATTGTTAATGGAGAAATAAATGGTCGACTTGATCAGTAAGCGAAGGACAAGTACGATTGTAAAGTGTTTTTAATTAGGGTTAAATACAAGGTTAACGAATGAAATTAGATTATGGCTTTTGATCTCATAAACGGTCAACTGATTCACAAATCATCATCGTCATCGTACTCAGTATATCCCACCAATAGCAAAGCTATGGTAGGGTCTGAGGAGGGTAAGATGTAGACAGCCTTACCTCTACCCCATAGGAACAGAGAGCTGCTTCCGGTGAGACCCCCGGCTCGATAGTAGTTTTACATCAAGCCTTGGACATGAGGCACATAACACTCAACCATCGGCACACCGGTCGATTGGTGCATGTAGCCTTGTCTTTTGGCTATCAACGCCACCACATTATGCCTGATTAACATTCCGCTACTTTTAACGTTATTTTCACGAGATTAGTAAAATAACGTCAAAATTAGTACAATTTCACTTTTGCCCACTCGAGGGTTCACACATATATACATTATATGCATGCACCGCAACGAATTGGTAAAATCATAACGAATGCAAGTAATCAAGATTGAAATCCACCTAAACTGACTAACATCAACAAAGAAATCTCCTATAAGAATGAGGGATTCGATTCTTGAATGTGTTAGCCAAATTACGGGTAGGCGATGGGGGCTAAACGAACAAAATATATCTTTAAAATGTAACCGGTAAACTAACAAAATATATTAAATTTAACAACAATAAAACATATATAATATAAATTAGTAAATTGTTTCCTAAATGAAAAGTTTGAGTACTGAGTTTACTGAAATATTTGGAAATACATTTCGTGATTTTTTCATTTAACGTAACAAGTATGAATTAATCCCCCTTAATCCATCTCTAGATCGAATGCATATACAAGCAATTAGTAAAAAGATACCATTGTAAATGTTTTGAGTCAAAGCCCACTTGATACATCTTAAATAATTTATCATATGACAGTTGGTGAGGCCATTATTAACCTTCCAATGCACAACTATATAAACCCTTCTGGCTCATCTATGATCACCACACCATAACAAACTCAAAACAAAGCCAACTACAGAACCAAAAGCCTTAAAAAATGGCTGTTGAAAAGCTTCAAAAACGAGTCAAAAAAGCTCCAAAAGATGTTGCCATCATCTTTGGAGTAACCGGTCTTGTGGGAAAACAGCTTCTTGAAAACCTTCTTTCAAGATCCAAATGGAAAGTTTACGGCGTTGCGAGGAGGCCAGAGACCGTGTTCACCATCAAGAAACCGGTGTACACAAACCCTAATTACCATTTTATTTCATGTAACCTTCTTGACCGTTACGAAACTTTAACCAAACTGTCTCATTTGCATGATGTAACCCATGTGTTTTGGGTCACATGGGCTAGTGAGTTTCCACTAGATAGCATTGAATGCTATGAGCAAAACAAAGCCATGATGTCCAACGCGTTGGACGCCATCCTCCCACGAGCCAAGGGTTTGAAGCACGTCTCGCTTCAAACCGGGACCAAACACTATGTGTCTTTGCATGGTGGTTCATTAGACCATCTTGTCAAAAGGGTTTGTTACTATGATGAAAATTGTCCAAGGGTTGAGACACAAGTAGGGTATAACTTTTATTATGGTCTTGAAGATTTGCTTAAAGAAAGGCTAGCCGGCTCGGTCCCTTGGTCGGTTCACCGGCCAGGTTTGATCATTGGGAGCTCGAGGAAAACCGTGTATAACTTCATGGGAAGCTTATGCGTGTACGGGACCATTTGTAAGTATTTGAATCTTCCCTTTGTTTTTGGTGGAAAAAAAGAATGTTGGGAAGAACAATTTGTTGATGTATCGGATGCTCGGCTTGTGGCCAAACAACAAATATGGGCAGCCACAAACGATTCGGTTCAATCAAACAACGGGCAAGCGTTTAATTCAATAAACGGGGATGGTTCAACTTGGAAGGATATATGGGGGGCGATTGGGGATAAGTTTGGCATGGTTGTGCCTTTGGACATGTTATCCGAGGATTTCACATTCGCGGGGTCTATGAGTGACAAAGGGGGTGTTTGGAAAGAAATAGTGAAGAAAGAGGGTTTGGTTGATACTGAAATGGAGGATCTAGCGAACTGGTATTTCTTGGACGCGTTGTTTCGTTGCCCGGTTAAGATGCTAGGAACACGAGAGAAAGCCGATAGGCTCGGTTTCACAAAGAGGTATCTAGCACTTGATTCGATATCGCATTGGATTGATGTTTTGAGACAAGAAAAACTAATTCCATGAAAATGAGAGAATAATAATAATGTAGGTTATGAATCTATAAAAAAATGATAGTTGTGGGGGGTGTAAATGTAAAATTTCCCCAGTTTATTTGGAAGAAAATGTGGTGTACGACTCGTTTGGGAAGCTGTGATCTTTGAATATACATATAATAATAATAATAATATGTATATCTATCTATTTTTTAAATAATCTTGTACCCTTTTCAAAGGACATATGATATAGATAAAATATTAAACTCCAATTGCCCAGGTTTTTCTCATCTTGTCTGGTAAAGGATATTCAAACAAAGGATCAAAGTTGCTGAAGATCAAGGGGTCTTTCATTTTCAAACAATAAGTTCAACAAACTTCAATGATCCATAGCATGATATTGTAACAATAACATAACATGTAAATCTCACATTGACGCACGGTGGACACAAGAAACATAACAAAAGATGTTTATAAAAATACATATCTTGCACATATGATATGGAGTTGATCCAGAAGTTAGTCGACTCTTACTTATAACAGCTAAACAAGGGAAAACGGGACCTAAAGAGTCCCAATATAAAAAATAAATAAAAAGGTATAACTTGGGTAGCGAATGAACTATGTTACAAGGCACCTAAGTCCTAAGCAGTGGAAGAAAAGGTCTCGAAATCCAAAGGTGGGTTGGCCCATATATTTGACCCGACTATTTGGTGCCAATCATTTTATTGTAGTGAAACTAAAAATCATGTAAACTGTTAACTGCCCAAATTTATGAATTTATCAATGTCTTTAATTTCATCAATTTGGTATGTTTTCAATTTGATAAGTTTGGTAATATGCGACAAATTTAGAATTCCTATTAAAGTGACGCTATGTAAAATGTAAAGTTTTCATCATTCAACAATACACTATATTCTTTGTGCTCAAAATCACGCATTATCCATAGACAAGAAAGAGGTTGCGTTTATATGTAATGTTTTACTTTAGATACCATACACGCATTTTAGAGACACTAGTATGGGATGAGAACTCAGGTGATTTTCTTGGATATGCCAATCAAAAATAAATCTTTAGCAAAGGACAATATTGACTTGGTATAAACGATAGAGGATGTCACATACGACCTAAGAAAACATGCTTTTGTTCATCCGTTAACAATAACTTGTAGTTCATGAGAGCTATAGAAAAGTAATAACAAAATGTTGCAAATGAATCTTTAACCATCAAAACCTAGTTGATTCCTTAGCTAAGTCGTGCATCAAATTAGTTTAAACAAATCGGCATGTGTGAAAGATAGAAGCTGTAATGAACGTAAGATATGATATCATAACCGATTCATTTGTGCATTTGGATTCTTAACCCGAGCGCCTGTGGCTGCACGGCGTGCTTGATGCTTGCAACTCGTGGCGATCGTATCAGGGACAGAACTGTAATCTATCTTTTCTGAAAGTTGAGAAACTTGAGGGAGAGAGCAAACACAAGAAAGAATGATAGACTGACTGCAAAAATAACCAAAGCTGCAATACCAATCATGCCGGATTCAATACCAAGTTCTTCCTTCAAAAAGCCTTTCACTGTCCCTTGAAAAGCAGGTCCCACAATCAGGTCTTCCACGTCACCAAGTTGAGAGCCAACTAGACCTTGCAAAGTCCACGCTATCGGGCACACATAATAAAACCAAATCCACCAGCCCGGTATTTGCTACAATAAACGCCAGTAACAATAAGTTGGTTAAACCTTGCACCAGAAAACACATATAGAACAAGAAGTTAGTTAAGCTAGTTACCGGTTTTGGGACAAGAAAACCAGCAAGAAGATTCCATAACGAGTAAAACGCAGAGGAAACAACCGCAGCCATTTGTTGAGACGGTGTAAGACCAATCGCCACCATTCCATAAAAGGTAAAGTAGGTGAAAGTTAAAAACATGAACAGAAGATAGTATAAAAATTTCTCTGCACCAAAAAGAATCAAAATTTTAACTTTTGTTCACAGATTAAACTTTAATCATTTTATGCATTTTGGATTGATACCTATTTTCCTCTCAAAGTTGATCATGAAGTATGTAGTCACACCATACACAATAGTCTGAGTCGCTATGTATGGAATCTCCACCAGACCCTGTAAAATATAAAAAATCAAACTCAGAATTGTATTTATAAAAAAAGAAGAAAAAGAAGGGAAAAAAAAAGAAAAAAACGTACCTGTGCCATAGCATAAGGGATTGCAGAATACATCCCAGCTGCTCTCTCACGGTAAAATACCGTTCTTTCTATTGCAATCACGGGTTGCACGGTGGAAGCGTTGTTTACACCAAGAAACAAGACAGCTGTGTAAAGTGCACCTATAACCACCATCAAGTTTTGGGTGCTGTCTCTGCAGAATGAACAGATTAATAATAAATAAATTATGATGTTTGAAAAAGGTAATGAAGGTAAACTTAATTAGAGAAAAACAAGAATTACCTTTTAGAACCGATGTCCCAGAATACAGAACCGACAATCAATGCACACATAGTTGTAAACAACAACCTCACAGCATTGTATTCTGGGCTTCTCCAATACACAAGATTCTGCTTCCACCAACAAGTTTTAAACTGGTATAGACTATTTTGAGAGTACGGCGTAGAAAATTTTAATGGCTCGGATCCTGGCTCTGGAGTACTCGTCTGCTTAATCAAATCTTCAATTTCCCTAAAAATATAAAACCATTAAAACTGGTTCTGTATTTAACACATATCAAGCTTTTGTTTTTAAATATTACCGATACTGCTTAGAATTTTTATAAATCTCTGCAAAGTCTTGGCCAATCCTTTCTTCAGCAGCAGGTGTAGTCATTTCAAGCATCCAATTTGCAGGATTATAATGACTTGGCATTGGTGTAATCCCATTTATACTCTGCATTATTTTAAAATATAATTTTCAATAGTTTGTAAAACTAATTAAGTAATATTTAAACTCTGACCTCGAAGTACTTAATTAAAATATCTGACCCTTCGCCCACTTTTCCTCCATATATCACGCGTCCTCCTCTTTTCATTAGAAGTAGCTATTAATAAAAAATCAAACTTATACATAATTTTTAAAAAGTTTCAGCATGACTGATAATAAACAAAGTAATGAAACGTAACCTCGTCAAATGCTTCGAATATTTCAATACTAGGTTGATGGATGGTGCAAACGACTGTTCTTCCAGTATCTACTGTATTACGAATGGTTCGCATTACAATAGCAGCAGCTCGTGCATCTAGTCCAGATGTAGGTTCATCCATGAATATTATGGAGGGATTAGCAACAAGCTCAACCGCTATTGTTAATCTTTTCCTTTGCTCAGTGGATAACCCGGTACTGCCGGGTAAGCCTACTAATGCATCTTTTAGAATATCTAGTTCAACTAACTTCATCACTCCTTCCACAAACTCCTGTTTTTTTACCAAACGGGTCAGTCAAAAATTCTAAGGATTCAGTCAAAGAATCAAATGGGTTAGTTAAAGATTCATACTGTTCAGTAAAAGATTCAAAAGGTCAGTGAAAAAATATTTAAACCGGTCAGTCAAATATATTCAAATGGGTCAGTCAGAGATTCAAAGAGGCCAGTAATAGATTCAAACAAATGAGTCATAGATTCAAACTGGTCAGTCAAAGATTGAAACGGGATGAATAAAGCTAACCCGTTTTTGCTTTTCTTTGATGTCTGAGGGAAGGCGGAGAAAAGCAGAAAATAATAGAGATTCCATAACGGTGACTTGAGGTGAGTGAATATCATTTTGTTCAACATAACCAGAAACCCTGGCGAATGTGCTTTGCTCCTTTTGATGCCCGGATATGGTGATTTCACCTTCAGTGTATCCACCTGTCTTCCTGCCAGCAAGGACGTCCATTAAGGTTGTTTTGCCAGCCCCACTTGACCCCATCAGTGCAGTGAGCACACCTGGCAAAAACACTCCGCTTACGTCAGACAAGAGTTGTAACTTCTTATCTGCTGCACCTTCCATAGCCATGTCCTGAAAAAAAGTTTTTTAGTCTTAGGCTTTTAGCATAAGTTAAATGTTTGCCACGTAAGCAGTAGAGAAACTGTGTAAGGTATACCTTTGGCATGTCAACAAAGTAACTGACATTATGAAATGTCATTGACAACGGTTTAAAAGGTAGAGTCATGCCCTGTCTTCTAGAAACACTTTCAGATTTGGCAACAGTCGTCTTCTCGCCGGCTGTAAAGAATGGAAAGTTTAATTTAATAATATACTCCATCCATCACACAAATGCAACATCACATAGTTTTGAAAAAATTGTAAACTACAGATAATAATTAGATATCAAATTTACCTTTTAACAAAGAAGTAATAAATAAAACTTTTAGATCAAAATGAAAACAACAGATTCAAGTTAAGAATACCATTTAATAGTGTACATGGTCCAATTCGGGCCATTTTAACAAAAACTCTTGGATAAACTGCTGTCTACGGCTTCGGACAGACAACAGATAAAACGGGTTGTTTTGGCAGTTTCGAACCATTTTTTTAAAGGGAAATCACCAACATAGCCATCTTGACCAAGATAATCAACAAAATAGCCTTGACTTCATAAAAAGCAGATTAAACCAGAGCACAACATGTCATTTTGGCGCAGCATATTCAACATGGCGCAACAGATTTCCATATGACACAGCAGATTTCATCTGAAGCCATTTTCTTCTTTAAAAATGATAGGCAAAGGATATTTAAGTAAACACAAAAGTCAAGGGCCATTTTGTCAAAGTCAATGATCAAAATGACTACTATGGTAAATTTCCCTTTTTAATGTTTCATTAATACTGTATTATTTTTATTTAAGAATAACAAGGATGATTCATGAACATAATACAAATGCATAACTGTATATTCTTATAAAAAAGTAAATATTAAATGTAAAACTGCCGGTTCCCAGTTCCAAACTATAAACCTAACTGTAAAACTGTGGAAACCAAACCATAAAGGTGTAAACCAAACAACTGGTTCAGTGGTTTATGAACATCCATAGTAACCAACTAGCGTGAAAAGGTAATTGCAAAAGTAACTAACCTGCATCTATGGTTGATGGTAGAACAATATGTGCACCTTTTAGAGCTGCAGTAGATAGCAAATAGTATACATATCACTGATATTAGCATACTTATTTACTCCACACCCAAACAGTAATAAACAAGCACTTACGTTGAAGATAAGCCAAAGCCAGAGTGACTACGATATTGAAAAATAGAGCATAAAGTAACAAGGCACCAACTCCAATCCAATACCAATAAGTCTCAGTGGGCAGATGATGAAACCGAAGAACACCGTACCCGACTGTCATGTTTGTACCAGTAAGATTCTGCAAAGTGGCAGCATTTGAAATTGTCATTACACAAAAAACACATTTGCATTTGATAAAGATGACGTGGACAAGTTAAACGCAAAAAAACAAACCTTCTGCCATCTAGTGGAAGTAAATTCATTAACAGCAATTGCACTTTGTGCATATGATAAAGGTGACACCCAATAACCCCATATCCACCATGGCTTAATCATATCTGAAATAAAACAAGCCAATTTATAAACCCGTGATTCGTTGAGATTAATATTAAAGGTGGTAAGTTACCTTTAGGCATGATAAATCCACCCAACAAAAATATTGCAAGCAGAGAAGCCGACCCGAATGTATTGGAAATCATCATATTTCTTGCAACTGCAGCCAATGTACGAAAAAGGCCTAAAGCCATCTGGTGTATCAAAAATAGAACAAACACGTAACGGAAAAACCTGAAAAAAACGCAAAAAATAGACGAATATCAAAATTCTAATGAAGGATTTTTTGCAGCAGTTAAAAGTACAGGTGTAAATGGGCCAAGCTTGAGCTCGTATATTTTACGAGAGCTTGAGCTCAGCTTATCTCAAGCTCTATTTCTAAAGCTCTAGCTCGACCCATCAATAGTTTTCAAGTTCGAGCTCGACCCAGATCGTTATTATTTATTAATTAACTTTTACGATTTTAATTATTTTTATCTCTAATCTAATTATAACTTTTATAAATAACATAAAACATATTATTTCTATCATTGTTTATGCATAATAATAACTATTTTATGATATATAATTACCATATTATATAATTATTATATAAATAATAGGCTCGTCTAGGCTAACGAACCAGCGCAAGTTCAATAAGTGAAGCTAAGGCTTGAGTTCGAGCTCGTTTAACCTTGCCTTGATTCGAGCTTTTAGTGAGCCGATTTCAAATAGCTCACGATATGCTTGGCTCGTTTACACCTCTAGTTAAAAGTTAAAGCTTAAAGACAAGAAATAGAGCAGACCTTCCTACATTTGGGGAAAAACCAACACTATAATATACTATGATAGACCACACGCAAGCTTCAACGAAAGAATATGGAACACGCAATATCCAACTAGAAACAGACCACGCCCATGCGGGATAAAAATTATTATCCCGTTGCTTGTAAAACACGGGCAACCGAAATATCATAAGTGGGAGCTCTGCAAATCCATTGAACATCATGTGCACAAGTGCAAAGAATAAACAACCAAGATAAAGGGTTCCATCCATCATGTCTGTGGGATGTAATCTTGTTCTTATAAAGAGTGTGCATGTAACAAAGCCCACAAATGCCACCTGTGCAACATATGACATATCAATTTCAAACAATGTTATGTTTCAACATTAAGAGAGACATACCTGTATCGTCTTGAAAATATAGAGAAAACGATGCCGTTTTATTAATACAAATTCTCTTGAGAAACAAGCTCTAAAAAGCTTCCATTTTGATACGCCATACCGCCTTTTCCTCAAAGCTGACACGTGGCTCTTGGATTTATCAAATGGAACAGAAAGAGAAGATTCCAGCAACTTTCCATAGGTGGAATTTTTGTAAGCCTCTGAAATCTTGGAAACTGAAATGTATTCATATGGTTTTGACGAGTCAGCCCAGTACTGAGCTTGATCTTTTCTTGAGGTGACCTATGCATACAAAACAACACAATGGCTGTGAGTAGACCTCTAAGTGAACTAAGCGTTCAGTGAGCTGTTCGTGAACCGTTTAGTGGAAGCTCGTTTATAAACGTTTATTTAATATACGAATGAGCATGAAGAAGTTTTTTGTTCAGTTAGTTGAACGAACGAACATGAACAAGTCTCATTTGTGTACGTTCGTTCATTTATGTCTATTGATATTTGTTCTCATTTAAGTTCATTTATGCTTGTCAGTTTACATGTGGTTAAGTTCATTTATATTATACATGATCATCTAATTTTTTTAGGCCCGTTACAATTTAGTCTAGTTTTAATAAATTTTTAGACCCAACATATCTATGTTCATGTTTACTTTTGATCGGTGTCTGCTTAGTTGTGCTCGTTCATCTATATTTAGTTATATTCGTTCGTTTACATTTTGTGAACTGTTCATTTACACCATTAACGAACGGACACAAACACACTCATATTCATAACAAACAAATATGAACATGATAACCCCGTTTGTTTAACTGTTCATGTTCGATCATTTGTTCAGTTAAAGTTAAATGAGCAAACACAAACATGCCTTCTTCGTGTTCGTTCAGTTCGTTTACAGGCAGGCCTAGACTTGTGAAATTTCCTAGTAGAAAGTAAGTATTTATAAAACATGCAGTATATAATACATTCATACCTCTTGAAGAAAATCTGCAGTGCCTTTACGTGCGGGCTTTTGAAAACCTAAAGACGCAAAGAAGTTAAGGACTTCTTCTCGCGGGCCTTCATAGACCATGTGTCCTTCTGATAATAGAATCATATCATCAAAAAGATCAAATGTTTCAGGTGCAGGTTGAAGCAAAGCCATTAGAACTGTGGCTTCCATTTGATGAACAAAATTCTTTACACACTTCACAATCTGGTATGTTGTCGAGCTATCTAATCCTGTTGATATCTCATCCATAAAAAGAGTTTTCCTTGGACCAACCACCATCTCACCTATAATCGCTTGTCTTTATCAGCTATAACTTTAAATAAACTAACATGCCAAACAGGAAAAGTCAGAAATGGACCTGTAGTGACTCTCTTTCTTTGACCACCTGAAATACCCCTGAGCATATCATTTCCAACAATTGTGTCTGAGCACACATCAAGACCAAGCACCTTCAATATGTAATCGGTTGAGATGCTGTGCCTTTTTCCCGCAACAGAGGATGCCTGAATATTATATTATTGTATTAGAACATATATCTCCAAATTATAAAGTATTTAGCAAAGAAATGGTGTCAGCAAGCTATAAATCTCAAAATGTAACCTTCATAAACGCGTCTATTTCAGGACTCGGGCGTATTTTATTTTCTTTCTCCAAACGTGTAAGTTCTCTCATCAAGTTTCCTGAAAGCAAGACAGATGAAAACAGAAATCATTTAAAATATCATCAAAGCATCGACTAAATAAGAGTAATGCTAACTATTATTACATTTAATTTCCATGTCTCTTAATCCCCTTTTTAGGATGTTCTTACTTCTTAGATATGTCCATTAGGCAATATATTGTTTTCAATGAATAAAATTGAGAATATGCAGTTTTCAGCAAATAAGCAAGACAAACCTGCAAACCCTTCGCCTTCACATCGTGCGCCAAAATCAAGAGTTTCACGTACTGTTAGTTCCGCAATGTGGCTATCTGTTTGACTTATGTAAGCTGAAGTCCTTTGAACACAGAACTCATTGAGTTCATGACCATTATATGTAATTTTACCCATTTTCTGAAAGAAAATATACATAGATTGCTAAATGAGAAAGGTTACAACAAGTTGATGTTCAACAGTGTAGCGAGCTTTTGACACCTCAAAACAATTCCATGTTAGATTTCATGTAATACCAAAAAAATCATTACTTGATTTGGAATTAGCATGTGTAAAACCCATAAGTTATTACTTTTTATTTTTTTAAGCATTTGATTTGTGCTAGAAACTTTAACTATGAACTCCCATGAACCAAGTGGTTTACACAGAATGTATTTCCTGATACCATTCAGCGATGACTAATCTAACAAAAAATCCAGATTATTCATATGCACACCAATACGAGTATAAGTTGATTTGAATCTTCAATCCTTTTCTTTTGATTTGCGATCTTATTTATACTCACCAAAGGCATAGTTTAGTTTCCATAGGTTAAAGAAACTTAATACGTTGTACCATTTTGCAGGATGTTAGCATTTGCTGGTTTGTAACCTAAATAAAAAGACTTCACAAAAACTTGAAGCTTTAAGCATTTTCTTGTTTTTAAAACATGGGTAACTAAAATCTCCCAACTCTTGATCATGATCATTATGTACACTTGCAAATTCAAGCTGTTTGTAAACTGTGTTGTTATGTTTCATGTTAAATCATTTAAAACAGATTAATCCGTTATCCACTTGATATATGAGAAGTGAGCTGCTTTGTCATATAATCAGCAGCCACACCCACACTTGTAATTTTGCAGAAACAATCAATCAATTAATCAAGAATTATAATTTTGCAGAAACAAGAATTATAAATAAAAAGATATCACATTGATACCTTTAAGCTTGGATCAAGTTTCCCTGCAAGAGCTAAAAGCAATGTAGATTTCCCTGAGCCAGGTGGGCCCAAAAGCAATGTCATCCTGCCACATTTCAAACATAAACATAATTAAGAATCATTTTCTTTCGTTTAGTCATCAACCGATTTCCTAGAGTGAGGTAATGTAATGGCAAACTCAAACAGATTCACATCAATTTAAACTCCTCGGATTGAACATTCAACTTATCAATAACATATCAAGTGTCTCCAATATGAAAAAGGAAGTAGCAAGAAAGAAAACGGAAAAAATCACCCTACTTGCTTCAAAGATGACATTTTGTATTCACTGACAAAACAATTTGAGTTTTCTGTAATCATTCATGCATATCTACTTCACAAGGACAGTGGAATAGTTTCACAATCATTGCTTGTTTAAATGCATACCCAAAGTGATGAATAATAATAAAGTAAATAAATCTCTTTCTCAAAATTTCAGCGGTTGCAACTTGTAAATTTGAATTTATCACCAATCAGTACTATTAAATAATCTCCCACGACAGTATTTAATGATATAAAATATGGTAATTTTGCAAATGCTATATGTGTGTATCCAAATAAAAGAATGTAATCTATCCTACATAAAATTACTGTTTATTGGCCTTATGTTTTCCTCTCAAAAGTTACAATGTAGCAAGGATAATGCATACATAGCAGCATTCTCAAGCTAGTCACGGTAAATCTTAAATCAAACATTTAGCCATGATCGAGTGTAAAACATATATAAGAATACCTTCCTGGTTTTATTGAGCCGCTAATATCCTTCAATATAGATAGATTATGCCTCCGCGGACGAAAAATCCCCAAACTGGTAAACAAATGCTGCAATCACACCAGAAATCAAAGACAAAATTCAAAAACAGTAAGCTCCTTATTTCTCAACTTAAATGATTAAGAATATTATATATGCATGGAAGCAATAATATATAATATAATTATAAAAACTGAAAACCTAATTAACCATTTGTAAACATGCATACAAATGATTCAGCTCCACTTCACTGACCTCAATCACGTCACGAGCATAATTAAACAAAGTCGGCAACGCTCTAGAGCCGAGCAGTACATCGGCCTCAACGTTCAGTTCCTCGAACCTAACCTCAATCTTCGGCACCTCCAATCCAACTCTATTTCACATAAAATCATCAATAAACTGAACTAATAAACTAAAACCTAGCATAACAATACCTATCGAATCGCTCTTTAATGGCCGCAAGGAGCTTATAGTTATCCTGTTCCGACGTATCAAGCGCTTTTTTCACAATAAGTGAGCGGTTACGTCGGTCAAGCTTCGTGACGTCTATAGTCTCGGTTCGTTCACGATTGGATCCGGAGTTTTGACGTCGCATTAAGGCGGTTTTCTTCTCCTTACCGGACGGCAACCGCTCAATGGCCGCCCATAGAAGCTCGGTCTCGTCACGGTGAACCTCGCCGTGGTTGGATCGCCGGGAAAACGTGCCATGACCGCTCTCTATGTCCACGTCGAAGTACTCGCTTCCGTCTGAAGCTGCCATGGTGAATATTGTTCGCGATTATGTGATTTGGTTCTCAGTCGGAAATATAAATATAATGTGATGGAATTAGGTCGTTTCGGTGAGGGTTAATGTGAACGATATGCAAACAGACGCTGACAGTTGGCCCGCGAATTTTGAAGTCATGAAATGACCAAATTCTCCCTCACTCTGCCGTCTTGTCTTGCTTATAACATAACAACCTTCTTTTTACGGAATTCTGGTAGCGATGTAACTGAAAAAGTTTTAAGAGTTTATAGTAATTAGAATATAAATATTAATTAATACTTTATACTCGGTCAAACGCAATTAGCTTTATGGTAATGTTATGGTACAACCGTCAACAACTAACTTAGTCTAGTGGTAAATGTGTATGTCTTACGATCTTTGATGAAATAAGTGCAAAACAAAATAGTTGTTAAAAAAATTATGTTATTCATAATAAATGAAAGGATTTGCATGCACTAGTTTGCTCATGAAGAATAACAAAATTGGTAATACATTAAACGATTTTTTTTTTCTTCTAGAAGACACATAATGTATCTGGTTTTGATTAAAGAATTAAATTCAATTTTAACGATACAGACTATCTTTACAACCAAAATTAATTTCATAATCAAAACAATAAATAATATTTAATCAGAAGTTTTATTTCCTGTCAAACGCAACCATTTGATCAAGACATATTTTAGTTTAAGCAATTAGATTGAGGCTTTTTTTTCTTTGTTATGTAACTCCATCCTTAAAAGTCGGATAGAAATGGTAAAAAGAAAACGTGAACAATTTCCGATAAATGGGTCTGCTCAAAATAGTCTCAACAATTTTCCAATCTTAGTATGGTTTGACTAGAATGGTTGTTTTTTAGTTAGAATAGAATAAAAATACAACTTTTTTTTACCTTTTTTTTAATAATTTGAAACGCATGACATAGTATGGTACTTATCTACAAGAATGAAGCGGATTCATGTTTGACACGTTTCTTGAAAGATAGCGTGCACCTCTTCTAAATGTGTCTTTCTCTCTAAACGAGGTGGATTCGTGTTTGACATGTTACTTAAAAACAGAGTGTACACTTTTTTCTAAGACAAATATGTATGAGTCTGTGGTTAAACAGTTGGAGCAGTAGATGCACTGCTTGAGATAAACTCATAGTCCAAACTAGCATCGAGTTTTTTTAATGTTTTTGTATGTGTAAAGAAAGTAGTGATCTAGACCGAATTAGAGAGCACTCCTCTTTAATCTCTCTAATGTGTTTCTTGTTCCTCTCGATTTTCATGTGAGTAGTTTGGTTTTTAACGTCTTACAAAACAAACCTATTACATTTAAGTTCATATAAAGAAGAAACTATAATGTGCATTAATATACAAATTAATTACTTAGCCGGGTTCAACGGATCATGCATAATATGTTATGACTTTAAGATCAATCAATAAAGTTTTCAAGAGATTGGATTTAGCAATTCAAAATGTGGTAGCGGGACAACTTGTTACCTGTCTGTCTTATGTTTCCATGTAATTTCTACTAGTTAAATACTAATATTTCCGGTTACATAAAAAAATTGATGATACAAATTTAAGTATGCAATTCATTCATTTCGAACTTTGTAACTTCTCAACAAAAAATTACATGAATTAAATTTGGTCAAAACGTAGTTGTGTTTAAAATAAAGTATTTTTTTTAACGTTGTAGCCATATGAGTGCCGATACTGTGACGAACCCAACGAATTATAACCGAGCGGCATCAGCATTGCCTGGTATCCAGATTATCAAAACATGTACCAATATCCATCCTTACGGTTATTTTTATCGATGTAAAACACATGTAGATATCATTTTCAGTATGTCACAACTTTACTTTTGGGTTTTATCTTTCGGTTGCTATAGCGAGTGCATGGTACCGTAACGAACCAAATCAATACCAATCAAATTACCATTGTGTAGAGTAGATAAATCACATAGTTAATATACGTACAGGTGATGAAGATATAGGTGGTTCAAATACTACCAAGTCATTCCACGGGACACTTGTGAACTGTGGTGATCTGTCTAGAGTGCCATCACCCCCAACTACTATTAAAAGGTACAGTAACGAGCATGTGATAAACGACCTTATGTTAAATCAACTTTTGAGTCGACCTCAATCTTGTGCAAGAGTTTGATTATAATCCTGTTACTTTGTTACTTTGAAACACATGGTGAGTTACAATTACAAAACACAAAACTATTTAATATAAAAAATAATAAAGCTAAATCGTTAAAGTTTTTTTTAACTGATGGTTCATATTTAAAAAAAAATTGCATATTACATACAAATGAGTATGCATGGCCGACTCAACTTTTTAGAGGCTTAATGCAAAGGAAATCTAGAGCCTTTTCCATTGTCTTTGATAAGGAAATTAGTTTAAACTAATTTTTAAGTTGGATGATTAATAAAAGACTTACATCATGCTTTACTTCGAATGCTTTTATTCATTGGGAATAACCATGGAACATCGAGTTAGATTACACATTCAACACTTATTAATAATCATTGTGTTTGAAAGAACTCCAACTATGAAAAGAAAAAGAAAAATGACAGGCCGCAAATATATGTAATCAGTCACAGTTTAAAAGAGATTAAAATATTTATGGCAAACATCAATGGTGGACTCCATATTTTTTTTCATAGGCTCACTATTTTTCAGTTGTCAGATTTCTCACAACCAAACGTAACTACCACCAACCTTAGGGGTTAATTTTAGTTATTTTATGGGTTCACTACAAGTTTTTATATATTGTATGTCCT
This sequence comes from Bidens hawaiensis, assembly GCF_021521415.1. NCBI lineage: Eukaryota > Viridiplantae > Streptophyta > Magnoliopsida > Asterales > Asteraceae > Bidens > Bidens hawaiensis. Next base: position 50,944 of record NW_027494474.1, on the reverse strand, counting down.
ACAATTTTTTAAAACCACCGTGATGGATTTTTGTTCCTAACAAAACATTTGTAGCCGATACCTGCTTGTGTATGGTAGTGTGCAACAAGCCAAAAACCAAAAAGGAAATAAACTATGTGTGCATTGAAGAATAGTACAGAAAGCTTAAAATAAGATGTACAAAAAATTGATCAGTGGCACTGTGGCAATGTGACGGGCAGCAAAAATTTGGTCGACATTAGAGGTGCACAAAAAACCTGAACCCAGAACCGGACCCGAAAAAAATACCTGGAACCGGTTTTTTTTATATCTGGGTTTTTAATACCTGAATCCGTACCCGACCCTACCCGTAGGGTACGGATAGGGTATGCATTTCAGTCCCAAAACCGTACCCGGAACCGGACCCGATTTATACCCGGTAATACCCGAAACCCCGGAACCGGGTTTTTCAAATACCCAATCTATACCCGAAAGTAGCCGAAAAATACCTGAAAAATACCCGAAAATACCCCTAAAAATTGTAAACCCTTAAAAAAATTTAATCTATACCTGAAAAAAACCCGAAAAAAGCCCCAAAAACCCAAAAATAGGGTTTTTTTCAATACTCGAAAATAGGGTATTCAAATACCCGGTTTTAGAATACCCGGTTCGGTACCCGACCTGAACCCGATGCATAGGGTTTGGTTTTTAGATAGAATACTCGGACCCGACCCCGACCCGGGTATTACCAATACCCGATTTTCCAATACCTGGTCATACCCGAACCCGGTTCCATACCCCGATTTTCCAATACCCGGTCGTACCCGAACTCGGTTCCATACCCGAACCCGGGTATTTGAAAAACCCGATTTGTGCACCTCTAGTCGACATTGTTTAGTTATTGAGTTGTGACTTGTGAGTAGGGCCGTTCAAAACCGCTCGACGCTCGAACTCGCTCGCCGCTCGCTCGTAATTTGTTTGGAAAATGCTCGCTCATTTTTTCGCTCGATTGTAAACGAGCCGCTCTGCTCGGTTCGGTTTGTAAACGAGCCAAGCAACGAGCAAAGGTCTGCTTGGTTCGGTGCGGCTCGAATATTTTTAATTTATTTTATATATAATTATATATGAACAAATATATAAATATATAGACAAAACACACAAAATATAAGTATACAATTTTTTTAAACTCATTTAAATTTTTCCTATTCCGTCAGTTTTATAGTTTTATTAGTTCGATTCAAGTTTTCAGAATACTAAAAGTTTGTTTACATGTTCATTATATCTCATTTCAAACTTTTTTCTTCTAAAAATTTACAACCTATAATTCGTTTGTCAAAAAACTACTAATTTGTTTACAAAATATATTATTTACAGCCTTCAAACTTGTTTCTTATTGAAAAATTTAAAGTGAAAAATAAATAAAAAGTGCTCGAAATCGCTCGATGTTCAATCGAAAAATGCTCGATTCGATTTTGGCTCGTTTCGTTTTTCGCTCGGTTTGAATTTCATTCGTTCGGTTCGGTTGTAAACGAGCAAGCCTTCGCTCGGTTCGACTTGGCTCGTGAACAGCCCTCCTTGTGAGAATATGTTGGATTAGCCCACGATGAGATACTAGTGGGCCACTATTCTTTTTTTAAGCCTATGAAGATCTGCCCAAAGCCCCACATTAAACCCAAGTATATATTATTAGTTTGAGACCCGTGTATTACACGTGGAATTAATGAAAATTACAATATTTAAACGTTAAATAAAATATAATCAATAACACAATTATCATATGATGGTCAAATTTTAAATAGGTCGAATTTTATATAAACTTTTGAATATTATAAATAGGTAATTTGTAAATTTTGAAAGTAAAATAAATATGATAATTGTAGATAATTTAAGAATTTGAAAAAATCAAAATTTGAAATAAAATGTATTTATTTTGAGTAAAATTATAACCAATAATTATGGTTTATTGGTTGTAATCATTTTTGAAAATACCTTTTATCTCATTTAAATAATCAATTTTTAAAATACAGTTGAAATATACTTTTTATCTAGCTTTTTAAATAATATTGTAAGTTTTGATTTATATATTTTGACGGATACGGTTTTTCAAATATACCTAATTTGGTAAATATTTGATTTATATTTAGCATAATTATTCAGTTTATCTAGAATATTCAACTATAATCTTACTATTCTATAATAACAGTATATTTTGACTAAAAATAATTGAATTGATAAGGAAGGTTTTTAATTTTGAATACTAATACCGTTAAATTAGGTGATAATTTAAGAAGTAGTTGAAAATTTTTTATGAGCTGATATTATCTTCCTATAATTATCTAAAACATTTAATAAAACAATTTATTATAATAACTAATAAATTGTGATAATCTTTTGCATAAAAGAGTAAATCAAACCCGTGTATTACAATTTTTGTATCGTATACAATTTCCCTAAAATTCACTTAATAATTCAAATTAAGTGAATATGCGTTCTTTTATTTGCGACTGCAACAGCATTATGCACTTGTAAAATTAGACCCGTGTATTACAATTTTTGCCACTGTATCATAATATGTTTATCTAATATATTTTTATTAGTCCACCGATTAGAAAATGTCACTTAAATATAAACTATAAATTTATTCTAGCGAAAAAAAAGGAGTAAAGTTAGTAAATAAAAAAAACATAAGCCTTTCTGTTGTGTTCTTATAATACTAGCATAAATCATATTTGAAAAGGGTGATTTTGTGACATTCAAAAATAACAAATCATGATAAGAGAAAATTGGTCACAACAAATTAAACTCAAAAATAACAAATAATTTGGTGATGATGATAGTAATAATAATAATAATAATACAGGCAAGTATATATGTCAAGTTGGATCGAAATTGTGTACAACTTTATTGGAAATCGATAATATAAAAAATAGTAATACATATAAACGTGCAATCAAATATAATTAAAAATAGTAATACATATAAACTTGCAATCAAATATAATACCTTTGAATGTGAAAGACGTCGTACACATATATTTAACTCACGTTGCTGTTGTTTGGGCCACGCCCCACTCTTGACATGTCACCCCTTTGATCGAAAGCCTTCGTTTTTTCATTAACCACTCCATCCATGCTTAAGATGCCTGCAAACACAAACAAGCAACAATAATAAAAAAAATATCCATCTTTAATAATAAAAGATTCAATATATTATGAAAAAAAACCGAAATGAAATAAATATTTTTTTTGGGTGTAATAGTAAATTTATACGCACCAAAGTGTCGGTTGGGAAGGCCACCATCTGTGGCTGCAAAACATTAAATTATCAATAATACTCCCAACCTTTGTAACATCTCGGATTTTTCGTTTACGTTTAAACCGACCGGGAATAATTTAGATTTTCATTATTAAACAAAAATAATATATTTAAGTTTCTAATGTTCAATTTATACCCCTCATACTTTATATAATGTCTAAATCCTTATTTAAAACATAAAAAGTTCAATAATGGAACAAATATCAAACTACAGGGACTAAAAATGCAAAAAAATGAAACTTTCCCCCATTGTGGCCCGGGGCGCTGCACGAAGGGACCACCCTAGGTGCCGCGCGGCACGACGGGGTACCTGCACAGATCGTTTAAGCACTACTTCGTTTTCTAGTTCGTTTAAGTATAAAATCGTTTATTTTAGGCATGTTAGAGTGAATTAAGGTCCAAGTAAACATCATACAACTAAAATACCATTCCTAATTCGTTTTCCTTTGTCCAAGATTATATATTTGTGAATAAATCGAAGATTATTTCCTTAAATCGCATATACTTGCTTAACCGGGCCAAAAAGCCCATATTTGGTTCGTTTTAGCTATTCTTATATAAACACATCATACTTCCCTGCTGTAAACCTTAACCTAACCCTACTACATCTTCTCCAGCCATCACCTTACCTCTGCTCATTCTCAAACCCTTCGGTTTTTGCATATTCGTTAAAGACACAAGCCTTGACGTTTGACTTTGCTTATACGTTGATCTTTGACTCTTTATATCTCTTGATCCTTTCACTTTCCGGGTAAGTTGTAAACTGTAAAATTGTTCATACATATTCCCTAGTCAATAAACTTCAATCAATCTCTGAGATTGAAGGGTATTGACTGGTCAATTGCTTTAAAACCCGATAAAGGGTAAAACAGTCAACAACTTTGACTTCTCGTTTTCTCATACTTCTGGTAGGATTCAATGTTCGGTCCAGAAGACTTTTCTTCTCGTAATTAAATTTTAAGGGTTCTGACCAAAACCCGACTCCCGAATCGAAGTTCGGATTCTGGCCAGACTCGACTCGTTTAAACATTAAAATCAACATAACTAGAGTTCTACTCATCTGTTTGGATTGATTCCAACGGAATTATGTTCGTTTTTATTTATAGTTTCATATCACAAAGTTTCAGATTCTGATCATTAATCTCGTTGGACATGTATTGGACGACTCGCTTAAATCATTAGTTCGTTTGTCGAATTTATTAATCACTTGCCTTCCGTCTAAGGTGAGTTTGATCATTCCCCTTTTTATCGACTGTTTTCAAACATTTTGGGGACATATGCGTACTTATTCATATTTTCTATCTATATATATACACAAAATCGCAAATATAATCATTGTATGAATATCAGTTGAATGCTATTTGCTAGTTGCTACATTTTTAATTGTTTACTTGATAACATTTCGGAGAGGTCCAACATATCCCCTTGTAGAGGGTTCTCATTAGTATGATCATACGACCGTCTTAGTAACCGGAGCCCGATTCACTTGGCAAAGGTAAAACGACAACCTTAGTCATTGTAATTAATGCCCGATTCGCTTGGCAACGATTTAATTGGCACACACGATTTGGTTATATGCATGTTTGTTATGATTCGATTGATTATTATCACATAGTTGGTTTGCGCATTTATCATTTATTAACTATATATATATATATATATATATATATATATATATATATATATATATATGCTATTATTTAATGTTTCAAAATTGGTGATCATCTCACTCAACATGTGTTGTTGACAAACTCCATTTTCTACGCATATGCAGGTTGCTTAGATTGAAGTATGGATATGTAGTCAAGACCATAGGTTATATTGGAGACAAACTTAAATTTAATTGATTGTATTTATTTATTTGAATTGTTTTGTTATATTTGATTATTGTGTGTACATTTGAATTAAAATAATTAATTAGATATTGTCACATTTTATTTATGATAGTATCTTCGAGCTGTGAACAATCGGATCACGCCCCGACATTTCTGCCTTAGGTTGGGGTGTGACAACCTTAACGTTAAACTTAAACTTAAGACAATATAATACACAAGTTTAGACAGTTGGTATAAATAAAATCATTTTTGACAGTTACCAGCAGATCATCAGGCTCATGGCTGTTAAAATTTGGTGGCAAAGGTGCGGGGTCAGGGGTAGTATTATCATTTGACACAACAATATTATCAATGGGCACAGGCTTAGCTGCAACAGGTGAATCTTCATAATCTTGAATAGGCTCATTGCTTTCTTCTAGTTTATAAGTCAACATAAGCCTTTCGGGATATTCCTGCAATTGAAAAAAATTATGCAAAAAAAACCGAAATGAAATAAATATTTTTTTTGGGTGCAATAGTAAATTTATACGCACCAAAGTGTCGGTTGGGACGGGCACCATCCGTGGTGCTTCGCTTATATACTCCCTCATTGTCGCAAGAAATGATTGTGGAGGCTGCAAAAGATTAAATTATCAATAATACTCCCAACCTTATAAAATTTTAATAATAATTATAATAATAATATAGTAAACTTACCTCTCTAATAATAATAATAATAATAATAATAATAATAATATAGTAAACCTAATTTAGATCAATAAAACCCTATTTCCTAATACTTGAATTTACTTCAAGATCAATTAAGAACATAAACGGTGGTTTGAACCAATCAGTCAACTTAAACTCACATCCCTCCCCCCCCCCCCCCCCCCCGGCACAGGATTCATACAATCCAAGAACACAATAAAAATTTGAACCTTTTTCACTTTCAACAGATGGTTTTGATTTCAAAGACTGTTTAAAAGAAAACTCACAAAAATATACAATTTTTATAAAAATTACTGAAAAATAGAAAAGAAATTACTTCGGATTGGAGATAAAGCTAGGCATCGCGTCACCAACTCTTGTATAAACCTTTTCACCAACCTTGAAGCTTTTTCTACCCATAAATCACCATCTTTAATCACCTGATTCACAGAACCCATAAATTATAACACAAAAAGAATCAAAAAACAGATTAAAAATGTCATCTTTATGCAATCAAAAACACCACCCAAGAAAAAAAACCTAATTTAGATCAATAAAACCCTAATTTCAATTACATAGTTAAGGAGTATACCTTTAACAAAGAGTGAACTACGGAAGAGAGGAGTAGGTGGCGACGGCAATGGCGTGTACAAAATAGGTGGTTACGGAAGAGAGGCGGCGACGGCGGTGGCTGTTCAGCAGAATACGGCGATGGCAGTGGCGATGAAGGAGGCGACGACGGTGGCTGTTCAGCATAATACGGCGATGGCACACAAAGAACCAGATCCGATTTTGATTTTGATAAAATCAAACTGGAATTAAGGTAGGTGATGGCGTAGATGCTAGCAGGAGAGAGGAACTGGAATTAGGGTTGATGAAAACAAAAAAAGAATGAAAAAACTGGATCTGGTTATTTCTATTGGAGCGGGTTAAATCGAATGAGATACCATTTTATGAAATGGGTTACAGTTGGTGAAAATGGCTAAAAGATGACAAGTGGCATCACCTGGTACTTATTTATTAGTATGGATAGATAGATATGCAAGAAGATAAATAAGGCAACCATAATATGGGCGAATAGCCACTTATGAAATTGAGCATAATTTTGCAAAGAAATAACCCATTTATTTTTCGAGAAGAGATGGAAAACATATTCAATATTATTTGATTGCGCCATGGAAGTGACAGGGTCGTTTGCGAGAATCGTTAAAATTTTTTAGGCTGAAAGCCAAAAAAATTTGGGACTTAAGTAAAAGAATTTTTTATTGGATTTAAACAATTAATATTTAAATATGATTTGGGTTGTGTAAATTTTTTTTGTATGAAAATAGGCTTAAAGAGTTGAGTAATTAGGTTTAAACATTAAAAAAATATATATTTTTTGCATAAAACTATATATAAATTTAAAAAAATCGGGTCTACCGAGTAATTGGGCTAGTGGTCGTCGACCTCCCTACCCTCCTTCAAGCTGACATTGGGTAGTGATAGGGGCATGTTCGGTATATGGAACCAAAAATAAACTAGCAAAAAGATGTAAAACTACCAATACAAACATATATGCATTGTTCAATTTTAAATTACATAAAAGAAAACTAACATAGTTCATTTTGAAAATAAATTCATCTTATTTTATGTTACTTAGCTAGCATACGTTAGTGTGTCCCTTAAAAATGCAACAAAAGCCTCAAGCCCTCAATAAAATCATTTTCTTCAAAATCAGGAAAGTATTTCTTAATGAAATAAAGCTTGCTGTATGTCATCGGCCACAACATAAAATGACTAATCCTAATTTCGCCACTAGTACGTATGACTGGATCTGGGCAAGGAAAATCAATATTCTTCGTATAGAGTTCTTGTGCAAGCATATATGTTTTCATCAATTTAGTTTGGTAAAATAACACCATCCTTGACGTGCGTACTAAGGCTCCAACAAGCTTGAATCATGTCATTTTTGCCATTGTAGTTGATTGCAAAAATGACGTTTGTTCCTAAATTGACCTGTGATCTCTCCTCAATTTCTATGCATACTTTTTGTAGCGACTTCGAAAGATTTGCTTTGTCCTCTGTCACACCTCGCCTTCGGGCCTAGGCGTGTGACTCACAGTTGGTACCACTTTTGTCAATTTATCAAAGTTTGCAGTGGAAAATGTTATTTTAAAATATTTACTTTCATAACATAGGGAATTAAATACCATTGTTTGTTTTACAAAATTATTTGTTTAAAAAAAAACAAGTTTAATATATATATGCCTCAATACAAAATTAGCTGAGCCACCAGCTGCATTCTATGCCTAGTGATCTTCTATCTTCACTGGCATATTCTTCTCTATACCTTACTCTTGGTTACCTGAAAACAGTTTGAAAATACGTTAGCTATATGCTGGTGAATACGCTGACTCAATAAAACATTTTCACCATTCGTAATGACACAACACCAATAGTGTTCAACGACTCAGTGGGTCTCAATCCCATCTCATCGGAACTAACATACGCACAAACCACATAATCGGTCTTCACTCGCCCTAGAGACAATCACTTGCCTCATGGTCAGTATGTCTGTAGTGTGCCCACTACAGTACATATATGTAAGGATCCAGACACATGTGTATTTTAGCCTGAATGTTTAGTACCACCTTGTATCAAAACGTTTTAGAGGATTTGAACCAACCCTCATGTAAATATTTCCATAACTCTTTTACATATGGATAACAGTCCATAGTTTTAAAAAGTAAATATCTTTTCAAAATATACAGTACATAGACGTATTCACGTCATAAAACTATAAAAAGGTTTGGACGTATTCACCTTTTGTTGATTTCAAGATTTCTCACCAACAGATGTTTGATCTTTATCTCGGACCTATAGTACGAGAACAACATTCTATAAATAACTAAATCTATGATCTAGCTTTAGACCTTAAGTCTATTTGCATAACCTTTACCTTGATATTCATTTCATTTTATAAAACATTTATATACTACGTTTCTTTATCATGAAAAAACGTATATTCATTTCTTCATCCATAAGATAAATCTTTATAATAAAGAATTATATTTTATTCATACTCTTATCTTATGAAAGCTACATTTCACTTATTATTTAATCAAGGTATAGACTATACCCCCGACTAGGGTCTAAGCCATATAATAAAATAATCGGGCAGAACCCCTACCTTGTATGGCTTATCTATGAAATGCTTAAACTTCACGTGGATAGCGCTCCTACTTGCACATACTTCTAGACAACGAGCGTATCGGGAATGACGGGACTTTGGCACGTTACTTTTAACTAGTTTTTGTTCAGTTATGTTCATTCATCTGTGTACAGTTATATCCGTCCGTTTGCGTTCTTAAATCGTTCGTTTATACTATTAACAAGCAAACATAAAGAAACACAAGCATGTTCAGTTTCTTAGCGAATAAACACGAACAAGAAAACCCCATTTGTTTAATTGCTAGTGTTTGATCTTTTGTTCCGTTGAAATTAAATGATCATGAGCATGCTCCGTTCGTGTTTGCCTGGTTCGTTTACAAACCTAATAATTAGATTCTACTTATGTTATTGTGGCGTATTACCTTCTTCACACAGGTAAGAATTTCAGGACTTGAAGCAACAAGAATAGACCCTCTAGCCTGTATGCATGAAAACACAAATACATAACAAAGTAACTGTTTTAAGTATGTTTTGCCCCTGAAGTAAATAACAATAAAATGCCAATTTGAAGTATCAAAAGAACATAGAACCTGTAAGTAAGTCATGTATGGACTTGGGTTGACTATTCTCAAGGCCCGGTAAACTTCAAACGGATCTGCAAACGTACGGCGTTCAAAGCGTTGACTTAAAACGATTTGAAATATATCACCAGCTAAAATATGTTCTTTAGCCTGCAGCACGGCTTCCTTGTATGCTTCACTTGTCATGTTTGACTTTTTCAAAGAAGGTCCAAATAGGTTCGTATACAGTTTAATTGACCCTGGAGAAAGTTTTGGTCTGTACTGGAAGTCATATCAGAAGTCAGAACTACTAATTAAATATAAACAGAATCTATATAAGTTTGACACTGTGACTAACTAACTAAAATGAAGTACTCACGGAACGATATCATGAACTCGTGACACTAATGTCTCCAAACGTTCTGTTCCGTCTTTGAAAGCTTCATCAACAGACGAATATTGATCCATTCGCACCCAATGTATCACGTATGCTTTCTGGGATAGTAAATAACCAAATAACTTAGAAAATTAAAGTTACAGAATTAAGGATACGAAGAAGGAACTTGAAATGTTGAGAATAAAATGGTCAAACCTTCTCGACATGATCAAACACAATCACGTCATCATAAAGACCAAGATGAACATCTGGAAGGTTCCTGTCATCCTCCGGTGCTTTTGAAAATGGAAGCTTTTTCGTCTCTACATACCGCACCGTGTCATAAGAGAAATAACCAACCCAGCCACCTGTTATTATGAACAATGAGAAATGGAAATGATAGTGTTCATGCAAACTAGTGTCTGGTTAACAAGCAAAACTGTACAGATATAGACCAATATCTGTTTTTCAATTCCATCATATCTGTACCATATAATTGAGCCCTAATGAAAGCTAAGTGACTATCATAAATTCATAACTATGGATACATATCAAAAGAGGGGCAAAGTGTTAAAAGTATAAAATTGTGACTGTGAATTGCTTGGAACTAAATTGAATTATGCAATGAAAACGATATGTTAGCATCATACCACAGAATGCATCAGGGAGCTCATCAATTCTTTGAGGCTTCCATTGCTCCATTATCCTCCTAGGAACCGTCATGGGATCCTCCACAAATTCCTCCGTCTTCCGCCCTTCATGGTGATCCATAACTGTAACCATATTCTCTTTTGCCACAATTTCCATAGTAGGTTGAGCTCCAATCACACTGTACTGCCCCTAACATAGTAAATTCACCAGTTAAACAGGTATAAATCAGCATCAGCAAAAACTGAAAGATCAGTTAGCACAAAAATAATTAAAATTTTACTAATCAAAGGTATATATCCGAGTACCAACCTAGTCTCCTTATCCAACTCCATGAAAAACTTAAGATCTATATGCATCAAATACAAAACCAATATGTTTTATTGCTTCTAAGCTTTCTCATTTCACCTAAAATGTCATCCTGAGAATAAATTTGCTAATAATATGCACGCATTTCTAAATAATCTAATTTTTTTAATACAAATTTCTGATCGATTTTCATTGCTAAACTCAAAATATATACAATAAAGTGGCAGCTAAACAGGCAACAAGCTGCACCACAACCCTCTTTTGAATAGCAAACCCGATCCTACTAAAAACTAAATCCAATGGCAATAGCAATTGGCACTGCATAGTAAAAGCGGCGGTGCTTACAACATTGGAAGCCTTTAAGCCAGGCTCAACCGACTCGAACAAAAAGCTCGGCGCATCACGATCGTCTTCTTTTACGAGACACCTGTACGCCAAAACCGGAGTCAAATGATCGGAAAATATTGACCTGTACAACGGAATCAAGTTCCCTTGCTTGGCAGCTTCCTTGAACTTCTCCGAATGATCGACTGCTAAAACAATTAACAACAACAATCATCCATCAGTCCTAATCATATTGCCCTAACGAAACAAGCTTATTAACGTGAATACAATAATATCATCAAATTAATTAATGCGAATACAATAAAATAATCAAATTAATTAATTAAAAAAGTTAGCGTCAGTTTAAAATCACCTGAAGCAGTTGGAGATTGAAGACAGCATTTGAGCGTGACGCAACTCGCGGCGGCGGAGGTGTTGAAAAGAACGGTGGAAGGAGGAATGAAGGAGGCGCCGGAGCGGACGGTGGCATGGCGGCAGAGGGCGGTGGGAGATGGCTAGGGTTTCCATTGATTGAATGATAATGATATGATATTCAGTGAGTGTTTGTTTGTTCTGTGTTTTGGACAAGAGAGGTTCTGACGATTGTGCTGACGAAATACAAGTGGTGTGGTGGACCTTTATCGGGATATTTGAACATGACACCATTTAGTCAAAGTGTTATTAGTATTTTAGAAATAAATAACATTACTTTACTTTATTCTCATACTAAGAAATTTGTAGATATAATTTATTTAAGATCAAGATATTACTTGAATTGAAGAAAGTTAAAGTCGGCAAACCCGTCATTTTTTGTAGTTGATTTAACCGAATCTTTTATAACCAAAATCGATCAGTTATGAAAATCACACTAAAACCAAAACAAAAACAAATGGTCTTGCATCCCTTACATGGGTAAACTTTTGATGCATGGTATCATATGCTTATATACAATTATTCACCAAGATAACTAGATTCTTCTATTTAAAGTCTTAAGACACTTTGTTTCGTATGTTTCAAAAACAAAAACAAAAAAAGCATTCATCTATAGTTTTATTCATCTTTAATCCTTAAATGGTAAAAGATATTTACTTTTATCTTTTACTATATATATATAAAGTTATGCTTTGTTGTCTCACCTTGCGGATTTGCATATTTGTTACTTGATAAAATGAAAATGAACGGTATTTAGACGTTGCGTTTTTATCGCGTGCGCATTCCATTTTAATTTTTAACAACGCATTGTCGGAGACGTCAATTCTAGCAGCTAACGATCATAGCTACCCCGGCACGACCACTACCAAGGGCCTATTGTACAACAATCCACTGCATATTTGTTACATGTACGTGCTGACGTGTTTATGTGTTCTTCAGCATTCACACATGCTATTTGCTTAACTTCAATTTGGTGTATTTGGAGAGCTAAAACACGGCGGTATTTGAAGGAAAGGCGGCCAACCTTAGGGGTGTGATAGGGGAAGTGAAGGCACTGAGTAAGGGTTAGATGGGAGGTTTGTGTGGTATGCTTATGTGTTTTGTTGGCTGTATGCCTGTATGGTGGTTTGTAGTTTCGTACAACACTGGACTAGCAACTTGTTATAGGTTTGGTTTTAGCCCATAGCAGAATCAAAACTTAGTGGCTCACCCACAAAACTAACTATTAACACAATATTGGATAAAACATTCCATAATGAACAACAAAATAATTATTTATACTAATCCAGAATGTGTGCTTTCTTTTACCAAGAAACATTTTCTAGAGTTGTATGTTAATCCAGTTGGGTTTGCTGATCTACACAGGACTATTTCTTTGAGAAAAAAGAAAATATAACTTCAACTAAAATAAAGAATGAATAATGCTGATATTCGGAGTTTTGATCCGCTGTTCAATTCCATGCGCCATTGACAAGCTCAATTTGAAACCTTTATGATCAAGTACACGTCTGCATGGTGGCAATAATCTGTAATAAGACAGAATATTATGGGCTTTTACATTGCAATTATATAGATGTAAGATGATTAAAAAAACACTAGATCCTAACCTTTACAATTAGCTTGAAAGTTATTACAGGTATTGATGATTGAAATTTACTGAAGACAGTTCCTAAAGAAACGAATGCCCTGAAAAACAGAGATTAAGTGATTATTATAGTCGGCACAAATAGAATAATAACATGTAGGAAGCTGAAAGTTGTTTTTGGTACCTGCAATGCAAAAATGATGTCTGCTTCATCTATCTGCAAAGTCACTCTCCTTAATTTATCATCTCTAGATTGACCAAGTTTTAAAATTCCCTACAAAATGGCAACAATTTATAAATATTTGCTGCAAAGAACAATTCATTTGAATCTTTTATATTTAAAAAGTAAAGGATAGGTGTTGTGGTAGTTACCTGATCACCAAGCACTCTACACATGCATGAAAGTTCCATTACACCAACTGGTGGTATCAATGTTGATTTGCAGACATCAATATAAAACTTGTTCAACTGTAAAGTAACAAGCTTTGATTAGAAAAATGGATATTTATAGAATCTTAAACTGTAATTTCATCTTTTATCTAAGAGATGATAGATATATTTATAATTTATACCTCTCCAATTGTCGTATCCTTCTTTCCTTTACGGAAATGCTTCACAACTGAACATAGTACAATCTACACCAAAAGGTGATAGAAAATTAGTTTACTTTAAAGAAACAATTGGATTGACCCGCTAACCTTGTTTTAACTTTTGGCCATTCTTCATAAATAATGAACAGTTTTGGTTATGTTTACTATGTGATACTAAACTAAAATAAATGGTATTCAAAATCTTTGAAATGAAAGAATTTGGATCTATTTGGCCCGATCACTTTTTTAGCTGAACTTTGATTTGACCTTTTTGAGATATAACACAACCTAAATCAACCCATTCATAAGTAAAATGGTACCTGTTGATGCTGTGGTAGGGATTGTATAGTGTCAACTATTGGTGATTTGTAAGCCCTTGATAAAGCAAAAGCCATATGATCAACCCTCACCTACAACAAATTGAAGTAAATAGGGGCAATTAGATAACTATTTAACGTAAAAATTAAATGTGGATATTATTTAAAAAAAAGAATCGTTACACAAGAAAATAGCTAAAATGTTCATAAGAAGATATTTAATGAAAAAAATTTACCATAGATGTCAAAGTTGAAGTGCAGGTAGCTTCTCTAAGCTCAGTTTCAAGCATCTCAATTGCACCCCTGAAAAAAAAATAATAAAGTTCAAGATTAGTTTCTGGCTTGAAAATTTAAAGATAAATCTGTAGACCATAAACAATTTAATTAATTAAAAGATATCCAACCTGCAGATACCAAGAGCTTTCCTCATATCTCCAGATGCTGCAGCTACTTTCTGCACATATTCAAATGTGCATCTTAGAATTTATAACTTTATTTGAAAAACATAAATTAAACAAAGATAATTAGATAAAGCTGTGATGTACTCACTCGTGCACAGAGTTCCAGTGCTTGTGGCTGAAAAACGGCGTAAGGAAGTGCCTGATAAAACAAAACACTCATAATTTAATCTTTTTTTTTTGCAAAAAATGGAATAAAGTAGAAACCACGAAATTGTTAATATTTTATAGTTAGGTAGCTGAAGAGAAAGACCAACAATGCTTACCATAAGCCGTTGTTTGAGAATCATGATGATTTGATCCATGGAGTATGATCGAAAAGACACAACAGTTGGTTTACCTGGCATACAAAAATAGAAACCACAAATTAATATTGAAAACTGAGAATTTATATAATTCATATATAACAGAAATTAGAAGCAGTTTGCATATGCAGAGTGATATAAGGAGAAAAACAAATACTCACAATTTAGAGACTGTAGTTTAGGGAGAAAACGATCCGTTAAGTCAATTGCATTAGCTATACCTGTAAAATAAGTTAGAATGAGAAATTTAAAAATAAATACAAAACAAAATGCATTAAGTTCAAACTTCAAAGACGGTCAGACAAGCATACCAATCAATATAACTTTGGAAAATGGCAATGTTGTTAGCATAAATAGATCATGAAGCACCACTCGGTCCTTAGTAATCAAATAATCCAGCTCATCAGCAATAACCAACCTGCTTAAAAGTTACAACTCATGTATCAAAAGATAATATATGGAATTGGAAAGCAGCTATATATTGAATCTGATCATTTATCAAGTTTGTAACACAAGATAACAGTTAACTATCCATACTGAATGATGCATCTTACATCATCTTAGTGTCAGAAGACTGCTGCTTTTGGAAATACAATTGCTGAAGTTGTTTCAAGGGTGTAGAGCGACCGCTGACTTTCTTATTTGGTTGACTTTTTTCAAGTATCTGCAAAATGAAAGGAAATATAACTTTATAAGCATAATACTGCTTACATATGAGTCTGCATATATATATATATATATATATATATATATATATATATATATATATCATTAAAAAAAGGTTTCACCTTGTTGAAAATTTCTGATGTGCTTGAGAGTGAAGTACAGTTTATAGTCAAAATATCTGGCAGTTGACTGCCAGTCTGAAAACAATAACCATGGGTCATTAGTTAACTGAAAGTAACACAGAATCCATACAACAAACAGTAAAAAATCACTGAGCATATGTTAATAATGCTACAAACATAACCTTATTATGAGTGCAAGTAAATGCCAACCAGTAACTTCTGTTCAAAGAACTACTAATACTAAAAGTACTCTTCCGAAATTATACTAAATTAACCTAAAATTAAAGCAATTGGCAATGCATAATAATGAACTCACTATTTCCAATTATATACTTCAAATCAGCATTCTGAATCTCAAAAGTAATTACCTCTTTAGCCCAAACAGCCAAACACCCCTTCACATTTTCCACCGAAAGCGATTTTCCGGTCCCAGGACATCCACAAATGTACAAACTCCCAGCCTTCTCTTCCACAATAGACTGCCTGCAAAACTCCACTATCCGTTTCTGTTCATCCTCACGGCACACAGCCATAGACGGTGCTGTCGATACATGCAACGCCTCTTTCACCACACTTATTTGCCCTAATTCTACATCAAATAAAATAAAACACATTTTTCAATAAAATGAATTGCATAATTCGGCTTCAAATTAACTCATTCAAATCGAGATATAATATAACCTGTTGGATTCCAGATCGGTTTATCCAGGAGACCGTCCAGTAACTTTTTCACCGGAAGATTATTATTATTATTATTATTATTCATTTTCGTTACACCAGTTTCAACCTGTAGAATCGAAATTGACTGTAACAATAAGCTAGTGAGTAATGAAATCAATTGAGTGATTAATCGAAGTTTCGAGAACTCACATTTGCTCGATTTGTACTCGGACTGTCATTGACTCGTTGACGAGCTGACTTACTCTTCACCGGAGGGCACGATTTGGATGGAGTATTGATAACTGGATTATCGATCAAAGCCGAATTGGATCTCAGCCTCCGTTTGTGAGGAGAAGGAGCATCTCCGCCGACGATAGCTACAGCGATTGACGGCATTTTGTGTAGATCTGTCGGAAATTGGTGTAAATTGGAAGCAATTGAATATGGAAATGGAGGCAATGGCTGAAATATAGAGTTTGTGTGACTCAGTTTCGCGGGAAGCGTCATATTCTTTTGGCAACTGAAAATTTCCCGCCATGTTGATTGCGGGAAACACAGAAACGAAATAAATAAAAGATGGAATAGAAATAATAATAGAGGCATAAACAAGGGAGTCGCTCATCTATTACTCAATGGCTTGTAACTAGCGAAGAGCTACCTACCGTACCGATACCGACTGGTTCTGAAAATCACAAAGTCTTGGTAGTTGGTACTGGTACCGAAATACGGCTCGGTATCGGTATTGAAGGTAAAAATTCGGGAAATACCCGTACCGTACTGGTACCGTGACGATCCCGAAACTCAAAACTTTGATACCGAAGTTGCTCATCCCTACTTGTAACCAGTGTTTCGTAGAATGTACAAGCACCCGTAGAATTAAACACCATCTTATTATGCTATTGTCATGTTTGATAAACTCCGGGTGTAGCCAGCAAACCCAAAAGTTTAAGATCAAACAAACAAGCAATTCAACCTTCGAATAATTAGTCATTACATATCTATTCGTAAAACCAGTGGGTCTGACTTCGTTTATGGAATTAAAGTTGATTATTATTTTTTTTAAAGTAGCATGCGATTTGTTTTTATTTTATTTGTACACGTATGTACTTATTTTTATACACTAACAATTATGACCTTATATACAACACATTTTTTTATACAGTGAAACCATCCACAATACCCGAGTGAACATTTCTGATATTGATGTCAGTCATTCATATTAATTTTAACGCTCCGGACATGACTTACCTAGAAGGCAGGAACACCATTAAAAATGAACCCCGTCACTATGGAAAAACCCCATTAGTCAGTTTTTGAACCTGAAGCCACAAAGATCACAAGCGCCAAACATCACCCATATGTAATTGTGCCAAAAATTCAAGTGATTATAAGGCTTGTTTTTTTATGGTTTGGGTCAACCATCCAGATCAAGAAGGCGCCAAAAAATGGGGGGAGGCAAGTAACCCCTTCCCGTTAAGGCACTAACTTGGTAGCGGTTGTGAGGGCTGAAAATGGTGGGGTACGCACCATTTTAATTAGTGGTGTCCATGAGTTGGTTTGAGGCAATTTTTGATTAAACCCATAACCATAATTGATCCGTTAGGGTAGTTTTAGTTCATAATCCTATTGGGGTGTGGTAATCTTTGGGCTCCAAGCGGTTTCGTTCTTTTTAGTTCATAATCCTATTGGGGTGTGGTTCTATGGCCACCTTAGGCCGTGGCAGAAGCCCAGTCACGGTATTAGTCATATGCCCATACTTTGAGTTATGGCCCATTAAGTGTTACACTCAATACTTTGTTTAAGCTTTCAAATAGGTTATAACTTGTCTTTGGGTGGTTTGATCGTATTAAGTCTGTCAATGGGACAATGGTCTTGAGCCATAGTTTGGATGCGGGTGGTCATAAGCAGGGTGTTCAAAATGCCCGTACTCGAATAAGCTTATTAGGTTCGGGTCATGGCCGGCTCCGAAAAGGCAAAAATACTTTTGGGTTGAAGGCGGAATTTTTTTTGGGTATTAAGTAAAATAAGTATTTTGTTGGGTTTAAATAGTTTAATTTTTATATAGGCTTGCTTAGTTGTAATTTGGTTTGTGTAAAAAACTTTTGTATAAGAAGTAAACATGTCTCAAGTAAGGCTAGAACCATCAACATCTTGTTGTGAGTAATAGCCATTTGCCATTAGACCAAGCTAGTGGTTATGTAATGGTGTTAACACTAAATATACATATTGTTTTTAATAAAAATACATATAATTTTTTTCAAAAAAAAAAATCGGGCCTAGCGGGGTGTCGGGCCTGTAGCCGTCGACCACCTTGCCACCCCCAAGGGCCGGCCCTGGTTCGGGTTAAATAGGGTAAAAAAATACTAGTCGGGTTATTAGGTCATTGTTAATTGGGGGTTTCATGCTCGTTTTCAGAAAAAAAAATCGCGTTTTGGGTTAATCCGAATAACTTTGATTTAGTTATAAATTTTGAATGAATTTTAAGAAACTTTATTTCAATGTACAGTAGAAACTCGATAAATTAATACTCGATTATTTAATAAACTCTCTAAGATAATATTTTTTGCCGGTCCCGACTCAGGGATAGGGTGCTAAATTAATAATTCGCTAAAATTATAAGATAATACGTTTTTGATAATTTCTTTAGACCACATATAAAATATAAATTAATAATTCCTTATATATAGCATATTACATGAATGATTTATGAAGGTTTCTTGAAAAATGACTCAATTGTCTTTTGTTTTTTGTTGAAATCAATTTCCCCTTGAATCTCGTCTCTAATTTTCCTTAGCATGGTAAGAACTTCTGGTGTTGTTTTCTCATAGTTCAACAATAAATTGTTCAATGTGATTGCCGTTTTAATAGCTTCGTTTCGCGAAGGGGGCTCCATTGTAGAACTTTCATAATCTTCTTCATCGATATCATCTTTATTAATTCCAATAACGCTTTCAATAATTTCTTCATCAGTCAACAACTGTGCAACTACATTTTCTTCTGGGTGAGTCAGAACATTCTACTATAAATTAATAAAATATTAATTAATATATAAATTAATAATTATTAATTTATCGATTAATTAATAACTTTTTTAATTAATAAATTTTGGTGGTCCCAAGTTTATTATTTTATAGAGTTTCTACTATAATTCAAAAAAGGTTAGCAGCACAGCTTGTTACCCGTTTGTCTTCTGTTTCGATGTAATAACTATTTTTCAGTTTTAAAACCATCTAAGCTAACTAATATATTAAAGGAAAACCAATTTGTCCACTTGTCCTTCTCCTAGAATGTCCATCTAATGTTCCATGTCATCCACTTTCCATGTTTATAATTTCCACGTAATGAATCAATTAATTTTAATCCTAATGTTAATCTTCTTACTATACTATTAAAGTAAAACAAGATATTCACATGGCCTTCAAATAGGATGTCCACATAAGCTTACAATGTTTTCATCTATAGAATTATCACATAATTCACTAATTAATATTTTATAGAATCATAACCTCACTAATTAATGTTTTCTAAAATATATGTACATTATCATTTAACTTAAATTATACATATGTGTATAAAAAAACACATGTGTACATATATGTACATATTATACATATATGTATAATGTAGCTAAACCTATAAAAAAAATTTCCGGTTTTTTTTTGTTTTAGAAACCGGGATGATAAATAGGAATTTTTGTTTTTTTTTACTTTTTTTATTTTTGTGTTTTTTTTTATTTTTGGGTTTTTTGTGGTCCAAAATGGTTCTTATAGTTCCCAATTCCCAAAAAGTTCTCAAATGATCCTGATCCTATATATATATATATATATATATATATATATATGGTTACGTTATAGTAAGAAGTATGGTTTTTATAGTAAAGATAAGAAGTATTTTTCCTACATCTTATGATTTTGCAGAGAACAATGTAAATAATTCTTATGATAGCTACATACATACATACATATATATAAATATACATATATATGTGTGTGTGTGTACTAGATTTTATCTCCCGTATTACGGGGTTTGTTTTACATTATTCGTTTTTAATATTTAAATATGTGTATTTGGATTTTAATTTTATTTATTGTAAGAAAGTTAATAATTAATATATACTTGAGGTTTGATGATAAAATGGTTTCACAAATAAATGATATGTTATAATCCGGTTTAAAACTATATGGGTTTGGTGATACCCATTACCCATTTTTTTCTTTATTATAAAATTATTTCTTAATTATAAATAATATATTTTTTTTAATAAAATAGGATATTAATTTTTAGTATATCCTTATTTTATAGAATTTTCATATCAAATATTTTATGAAATTAATTTTTAATATAGTGAGATGTTATAACCCGTTTAAGAGCTATATGAGTTGGTGAGACCTTTACCCGTGAATTCGGGTCATATGCGTGAGAAACTTTCATTTACAAATAAAACAATCTAATGGCTAGAAAGAATGGTTGTTTTACATTTTTCGTTTTTTAATATTTATTTTTTGGATTTTAATTTTTTTATTGTAAGAAAGTTAATAATATACTTAGAGTTTGATGATGAAAAGGTTTCATAAATAAATGATATGTTATAACACGTTTAAAAGCTATCTGAATTTGGTGACCCATGACCCGCTTATATTTTTTACTACAAAATTGTTTATTAATTATAATTAATATCGTTTTCTTTTTAAATTGGTTATTAAATTTTAGTATATCCCTATTTTATAGGATTTTCATTTCAAATAATTGGTAAGATTAATTTTTAATTTAATGAGATGTTATAACCCGTTTAAAAGCTATCTGGTTTTGGCAAGACCCATACCCATGAATTTGGGTTAAATCAATGAGAGACCTCAATTTAAAAAATCAAGCAATCTGGTGGCTTCCATAAAAGGGGGAGAGACCACATCGCGACACGTAGGATTTTAGGGGTTTCGTTTATATATATATATATAGGGTAGGTTAAAATAAAAACCCACTTGAGTTGTGAAAACTTTAGAAACTCATTCTCAACCACATGTTTTTAATTAAAATTTAAATCTCGTGGTCCACAATTAAAGTGAATAAAAAATATAAATATAAATATAACATTTTATCTCTCCTGAAAACTTATATAAAAATTAGTAAAAAAATTTTAAAAAATAGCAAAACAATGTTTTTTAGTTTTCGATATTTTGTATTAAATGTTACAACATATATTACGTGTGTAAAAAAAAAAAGAAAACGATGTTACATAGGATTTTCACGGGGTTTCACAACTCAAGTGGGTTTTCATTCTATACTTCGTGTTTGTGTGTATATATACGACATTTGAAATTTTTCCACCCGTGTGTAACACGGGCTACTATCCTAGCATCTCAATATTTAAGCATTGAGGGTATGACTGTCATCTCTTACAAATGTATCCTTTAAAGAGGACGGCTTCTTGGACAAGGACGTGGCTGAATGTCATGGTGCAGATGCTGCATCACTCATGCATCTAAGCATTGAGGGTCCAATTGAGAGCAACCTGACTAACCCGGAACTCGAACCTTAACAAGTTCAAGTTGCAGGTTAGTTTTTACTTTTTTAAAATCCGAATAACCTAACCCGATACTCCTAGGCCATGGCTTGGATGTGGCTTTTGGTTGTATTTCGTCGTCCTTTAGAAAGTATGGTATAATTAATTTGTGGTTCGTATGGATTTAATTTTAAAGTCTGTTAATTTCGATGTGTTATTCCGGTGATTGTCTCTAGCTGCTTGCTCCGTTTATTAAAATTAGTTAGCCGTTAAAAAGAATTTCAAATAAAAGATCACCCCATTAATTGTTTAGATCCAATTTCCTTTTTTCCAAAACCCTCCACCACCCTCTCAATTCCTTATATAAACATCCATCTACAGTTAATTAACACAAACAAATCACTCAAAACATCTTCAATTCTTCTTCCCTACCATACACACACCATGGGTCGTGCCAAAATCCCCCATCACCAACCCCAAAAAACGCAAAATCACTTTCAACTCACGAAGCAGTGGCATGATCAAGAAAGCCCGAGAAGTCGCAACCCTTTGCGACGCCAATGTCGCCATGATCATCTTCTCCGATGATCAACAAACCCCACAAATCTTCCCACCCCATCACGGCAAACTCATCAGTACGATCGATGTTTACAGCCGTACCCGGCGTGCGAACCCTGAAAGCATCAAGGGTTACACTTTATCGGATTATTACAATGAAAGGAAGAACAAGGTTGAAGAAGAACTTGTGAAGGAGAAAAAGAAGAACTTGGAGGCCAAGTTTCCTTCTTGGATAGTTTCTCGGAAGCGGGTTTGCGGGAGTTGGCGTTAGGGTTGGAGAACAAGATCGTTGATGTCCAAAGCAGAATTGAAAGTTTCAAGAATATTATTCCGAATAATGTTGAATATCCTCAAGTGGGGTTGGGGTTTTATGATAATAATATTAATAACCAGATGATGATGCAATCATGGAACCCTAGTTTGATGGTGGATCCTATGAATAATATTATAATGGGTCTGTCTGAGTGAAGATCATGTGATTTATGATGATGACAACTTCAGTCTTCAACCTCCGTTAATGATGTTGAATGAAGATGAATGTGATTTATGTTGGTGACAATTTCAGTCCATTAATGATGTTGAATGAAGATAATAATCATAATAATGTGATTTATGATGATGGTGACAATTTCAGTCCGTTAATGGATCAGCAATATTGTTTTAAAATACTGTAAAGAAAGTTCCTAACGCTATAGAATATGTTAATTTATTCAATCCCCGCCGGATAAACAAATGAAGAGTATGAGACGGTTCCGGATAATCGGATGGGCATCACCTAATACAATAGTTGTTGTATACCCGTGAAACATTTCATAATTAGTATATATAATACTTGGTTTCGTATCTAAACGCCCTTCCCGCCACTCGTTTCAATATTTCCTCTCTAGGTTTTTCTCATATGATCTTGTTTTTTTCTGTCATGCATATTCAGATAATTAAAAGAATGATAATTATAAAAAGTATGTCATAAATTTAATTTATAAAGTTTTAAAGTTGTAAATGTTCTAACTATAGGTTCTCAAAACTCAAAAGTGGTAAATAATCCTTCTAAAGTCCATACCTATCATGATGCTCACTTATAGAACAATATATGCTTTAAATTGTTGCTTGTGATAACCGTGGTTTCCTGGAGTAGATAAAAAAATGCAATTGAGTCAAATACCTAGTAATACATACTATAAATTAAAGCAGGCACAATACGGAAAGGTGTGTTTGTTTTCTCATGATCAAGATCACGGATGTAGGCACAACCTCACAATGCACAAAATTATAGAAAAGTGGTAAAATAAGAAATAAAAAAATAATTCCCCACCCCAAAGGGATAATTTCTCATGATCATGATCACGAATGTAAAAAAACACAAATTGTACAATGTTAGCAGTATTTTAAACTTTTAGTATTGAAATGACGCTGTGATGAATCACATTTTTTTTAAAAAAAAAGCAATTTTACTCCTATATAAATATATTCTTGAAGTATATATATGCTCGACAAATAAACATATAAGTGATTAGTATTATAAAGATACAAATATATACGTAACAAACAAACAAAAAAAGAACCCTTTAGAAGTACAAGGACTATAATTAGTAATTACATTTAGGGGTGTTCTTCAGGTTCGTTTTTTGGATTTCGGGTTTTTCGGGTCGGGTTCTTCGGGTTTTAAAGTGTTGAATCTTGACCTGTAACCAACCCAAATCTCTCACGGGTTTTTTAGGTTTGGGTAATTTAGGTTCGGGTTTTTTCAAATTGAGTTAATCGAGTTTCGATTATCCTAGAAAACAAACAAACAAAAGGAAAAAAAAAAGCACAAAAACAAAAACATTTTAAAAACTACAACACTAAAATTAAAACAACACATTCTTCGTGACTTATAACAAATAATCAAATAACAAGCCAACATAACGTGATAAAACAATTCAAAGAAGAGTAAAACTAACTCGAGCCTTAATCGTATTCAATCGGGCATGATTTGGTTGTTCGACTCCGGTTGCTATTAGTAATAAACGAAAAACATAAATTAATAATAAACAATTGATTCATAATAGTTAAAATAACAACAGTTGATTAGAGCCATATCATGATAACTTTAGTGGCTAAGACTTAGCTTATTATACCTTAAAATATATTTAATTTCAAAACGAAAAGTTTATTCTGGATGACCCGAAACATATAAATCAAACCCGAGAACCAACTCAAATTACTTTGGTTTGGGTTCGGGTTAGTATTTTCTCAAGTTTGAGTTCTTCAGGTCGGGTTAGTTCGGGTTCAGGTGCTGGTTTTTTTGGGTTAGGTTTCGGGTAAAAGTGACAGCCCTAATTACGTTAACCTGAACATTTAGCACCAAAATAGTGAATAACATATTGTGAGGACCGAAAGTGAAAATTTAAAATATCTCCTTCTCCGTATACGGTCCATAGAAATACACAGAATACACACACACACACACAGAATGTGTAAATACATCCAAGATATTTTCATGTGGCAGAAGATGACCTTTTCAAACCTCTCTTTCTATTTCTCTTCTTAAACTGAAGGCATTCACTTCGTACTCCGGTAGCCTCTCGCCGGAATCCTCACCGGAAAACACTCAGTCAACGCCGTGTTTACAGATAGCACTTACACAGGTCTGCAAATTTCAATCAGTTATCTAATTATATCTTTTCGCTTAATTGAATCGAATACGAATTACTTCTTACTTTCATTTCCGTATCTTGTGTGATCCCATTTTAATGCCCTAAAATGTGTCTACATGTGCGTTTTTTAGCTCGTTATTGTTTCGTCGATTCATGTTCAATTTTATTGAGATTTGATCGGATTATTGATTAGTTGCAGGTTGAATGAATCAATTGATCCAAAATCTGTTAGGTTTTGTTCGTGTTGCAGCTGAATTTGTTCGTTTACGTGTTTAATTTGATTAGGTGTATAGGAAATGGGAGTAAGAGTGGCGAGTGGTTGTTTGAACTGGTCTCAATCGTCAAATTACTGGCCGTTGTGTTTATCGCCTCAAACCCTAGCTTCCGCAATCTCTTCACCGTCAGCCAGACACCGCCAATTAGCGAAAGTTGCGGTCGTTTTCCGGTACGTTAATCGGCCGGCAATATTCGGAACGAAGTTGAGCCGATCTCGTTCGATCGAATCAACAGATCGGAGAATTGCTAAAACTGTCGTTACAGCGAGCTTAGATGCACAATTTTCTGATGAAGAATTCTGTAGAGAGATTCAGGTATTAGTGAATTATATTTAAATTATGATTATATTTTATAAGAGTTATAATTGTAGTGTATTCTCATATTTTAGACATAATTCTCTAATATTAGGAACTGGCGCTTACATTTAATCTATCCGATGAGGATGATACTAACACTACAGACAGTGAAATCGTACCGGAATCAGAACCGCATAACTCACAGAACTCAGATCCGTTTGTGAATTCGAAAATGAATCCACCGGAGTGGACAGGGGACATGATTCCAGCGAGTATAGAGCGGAAGGCGAACAGTGTGGACCTTCCGTTTTCGTTACGGATGATACAGAAGAAGAAGCAATGGCAGGAAGGTTTAAGAGAAGCAGGGGAATCTGCTTATTGTTCAGTGAAGAAAGCCTTCTCTTCAATGGTGTTTATAATCCGTGAGCTTCAAAGTTACACTCTACAAATGAGAGAGATTCTGTTTTATGAAGATTTACAGGAGGTTTTAGTGAGAGTACAGAAAGAGATGAATGCATCTTTTGTATGGTTATTTCAGCAAGTGTTTTCACACACTCCAACATTAATGGTATATGTCATGATTCTTTTAGCCAATTACAGCGTGCATGCGATGTCTAACAACATCGCGTGCAGTGTGACGCTGGCGTCAAACAGTGCCACAGTAGAGTCCATTACATCTATTCAAGACCATAAGCCTAGCAAAATCGACTCTTCATCGATTAAAACTTTCCCGGTAACCTCAAGCGGGAAGCACACATCAATTGGTGGCATTAATGGTGGTGGCGGTAATACCAGGCCAGTAGCTAGTGGCACAGACGGTGAGGAGAGTTTTGATGGGACGATTGCACATCACCGAAAAGTTATTCTAGATGAAGCTTCATCATCATCATCAACAAATACAATAAACCCATCGGTTTCGGGTCAAGAAGATGAATCGGGTTTATGGCAATCTATTGTGGAAGAAGCTGTTAATATGCAGGATGTGATCAGAAATGGAGTTTTAGATCATGATACAATGCGAAGATTTGTTTCTCCGGTGACCGGGAACGTGATTGAAGAAGACAATGCCTCAGAAAACCATTTCAGAACAGAACTTCTATATCAAATGGGTCTATCTGAAGAACCTGATAGCTCTCTTCTTCTGGCCAATTATGCTCAGTTCCTGTTCCTCATCGCACATGATTATGACAGGTACAGCCCTTTTATTCTTAATTAGTCTTTTACTTAAAATCCTTAATATGATTTCGATTACAAAAGACCAGTCAACTCTGCGGTAGTCCCTTGACTTTTTTTTAATGGGAGGTCGTGGGTTCGAGCCTCGCTTGAAACAATTTGTTTCGGGTTAAGTTAGGGGGTTTCCCAGTTGTGATTTACCAGGTGGGCGGGCCAGGTCACAACGCTTTATTTTTCAAACGGAAGGATGATCCTTTTGATAGGTGATCCCGGGTATCTGGGACGTCTTTGCCATTCAAAAAAATGATTTAGATTATCATTAATCCCCATCTTTTAATCATATATATACCAAATTTATATAAAAGCCCAATTTTTATCCGATATGCAAGTAGATTGAGCTAAGTTGGACCCATCCACATTTGATAATAAAATATCTTTTCCTTGCGAAACGTGACACCAAGGTACACTAGGCATCCTTTTTCAAGCTTTCTTTTTCAATAAAGTAAAGAGCCAAATTGTTGTCATATTCAAGGAAGGGATAAGATCATTAGGCCGGAGAAATTGTGTGGTATGGTTTCTTGCATTAAAAGAAATCATCTAGATGCATCTCTCTTCATGCACATACAAAAAGCATCCTACCTTTATATCTAAACACAAATAATCTTTAAATAAAGAAAACATGACGTTTGCATAACTATCTGGTTCCTGATACATGATATTTTCGCTTGGTTTTTTAGCATCACATATTTATGTAGATAATCTGACTTAATACCTTATTTTTATAAATCATTCATAAATTTGTATTTATTGAAGGATGTAAGCAACGATAAATACGTTTAGTTGACTTGATAAACGTTTCTTAATCTGAAGTTGGAAAATTTTAGAACATATAGACTACAAAACACTTTGTTGACTTGTACTTTATGCAATAAAAGTTGTTAATTTATGTGATAGAGCGGAAGAGTACTTCAAAAGGGCGTCTAAGGTAGAGCCGAAGGACGCAGAAGCACTAAGCAAATACGCAAACTTCTTATGGGAAGTAAGAAAAGATTTATGGGCTGCTGAGCAAACTCTTTTAGAAGCCATTGCTGTCGACCCCGTTAACCCATTTTACGCAGCCACGTATGCAAATTTTCTCTGGGCTAACGGGCCTGACGACACTTGTTTTCCATTCGATTCGCCTGAAAAAGCCACTTCTTGACCTTTATATATCCACTGCATAATCGGTTTTAGGTTAGTGGATCATGTAACCGATAATAAGGATGAAAAGAAAAAAACGTCAATGCTTATGGGTGGGTTAATTTGCGGTTAAAGATTATGTCATTGCCGGTTAAGGAACAGTGATTATGATGGACGGTGGCAGTGGAGGTGACGGTGGTGGTGGTGATGTTTTGATCAGGTCCTTTGAAGTTTTAGTTTGATTTTATTTTGTTTTCGCTATAAAGTGTGATTTTGTAAGGGCCAACAATTGTAATTAATTTTGTTTATAAACTATAATCGATATATATCAAGCATGTCACACAAGAAAAGAAAAAAAACATTCTTTTTAAGAAAAATATGAGTTGATATATATCAAGCATGTCACACAAGAAAAGAAAAAAAAACAAGCGTATATAAATGTCGTTCTTTTTAAGAAAAATATGAGTTGAATCCTTTAATTGTAATGGAATGAGAAAGTAACCTTGTGAATTATGATGACTTTCTGATTAAAAAGTTACAGTATACGCAATTTACATGGTTCAGTCAATTATTATTATATCTTATAATGCATGTGGCTAGCTTATAACAAATGCATTAATAGACAATTTTCAGGTTCAGTTATTTTACAATAAAATTACAATAACTTAAATGCAACAATTTATTAATAAAAAAACATAACTATTTATTTAATTGGCGTCTTGATTTCCGTCAAACATGAAAGCGTCCACCTTAGTTAAAAATTCAAAAGCCTACTCATTTTAATGTTTTCTTTCTCAGAACTTGACGAATCATACGCAACTAACAAATGTTGAAAAGAATCAATTATGTGAAACAGTGAAAGTATATTTTAATGTGTAACTTTTAATGAATTTGAAGAGTAAAGAGCTAAAAGGGTAAGAATATGTGAAAATGTATGATGAATTTTGTGATATATATAAGGTTAAATTTGTTTTTATGTCTTTTTTTAAGTTGATCGATGAAGTAGCCCATCTTACACGGAATCATTCGGGAGAAAGCTTGGAGTAATTACCGGATTTCAGCGAAAAATAATACCTGGGACAAACCTAGGGGCCAATGTTCCTGGCCGTGGCCAGGTTCTTCCTATGAGTTCCAAATCGACTCTATCCCTCTTACATAGTTAATAATTTATTGTCTGCCTATTACGTTACTGGCCGATATGATGAAAAACATGATTTTGAATATATTAACTAGTAATCGTACTTTAACTACACCACCTGTAATCACCTAGTAATTATAAACATTAAAAAAATTGTTAACATCATTCAACCGATAGTTTTTTTTTTACTACCATCATATATTGACAACAAAACAATCTGTTTTGATTTTTCTTTCAATAAAAACATAATCAGTTATTAATGGAGAGCAAATTCGGTATCCCTTTTAAAGGTATATATATTTTCTTCGTTTGCTAATTTAAGATAATGTCTAGAGCATCGCATATATTATTATTAACTCCACAATTAATGAAGTAATTATAATTAATGACAATTAATAATAAAACAACAAATCGCCAATAACCAAAAAATGGTGATTTTAAATATTATTGGGACAAATAACTAATGTTAAGAATTTTTATTTTCTTAACATAGAAATTTAGAAATTGGAATGCGGCTATTGTTCAACCAAGTCTACAAGGTACAAGCGAATCACCGATCACATAATACACTCTAACCAGGATTTTTGCTTTAGAAACCTTGTTACTAATTAAGAACCCAATGTAGCATATGCCACAATAAAGGTGAGAATAAATTGTGCAATTTAGTTATGGGCTCAAAACAAATCTATCGTCCATGTTTCCTTTTTTATATTTTCATAAGGGTGGGGTGGGCTGCGAGTAGTGCCATTGGGTACCATGGGTGGAGCAGAAACACCGCGGGCACCCTCTACATTTCTATTTCTGGATTCAACTATCCGCTCACATCAAACAGATATAACCATCATTTCCATTAACTTTTTTACCATTTCCAATCTAATAAATTCTTTAGGGTATTGAAAGGAGTTACGCCACCCTTTAGCATAGTTTAGAGTAGTTCATGGTAGTTTTGAGTTGTCACCATGCGAATGGTCGGAAGCTTAGGTAATTTGTTATATCGGATTGTGCCCCTGCTGCCATCAATAAGTATTTGCTTAATTTGCATTATAAATGGTTCGGTTAGTTTAATTATTATAAAATTGTTCGGTTAATTAGGTTATTATAAGATTTGGTACTATTAATTAGGCTAGCCATCGATGATTAACGATTGGCTTAAGATGCACGTAGATTCAAACTAATTTCAGTTATAACTAGGTCAATTAGAATATAAGCACTTATTTAAATTTGTAAAAGAGAATAAACAACAACTAATATTTTTCGATTAAGTTAAATAAATTATTATCACATTTAACTATAATCAAACTAAGGCAGGCTTGGACAATGTGCAAGGTAGGCTACCATACAGAGCTTACGATCTCAAGTGGCCCAAAATTTTTACAAAAAAAAATATATACATGCATATAAAACAAGAAGTAAACATAAAATGTCATCTGGCGCAGTGATTAAAGTCGGTTCTTATAAATTGCTACGCGTGAGATCAAGTCCCGTCCACCCTCAAAATGTCGACTTACCATTATTAATGGCAAATTTTTAAAACTAAATAACTAATTAAGTTAATAAAAAATTTTATTATGTTTAATTTTTAGGGCCAGATTTTATAACTTGTATAGGGCTCACGAAGGCCCTTGAATTCTCCAGGGCGGCCCCGAATAAAACCATAAAAATTGCCTAAATTAATCAAAACCGAACCATCGGTTTCTCAATCGATTATGTTCTTTTGGTTATTTGAGTTGTAGTAATTCAATATTTATGCTGTGGTAACGAGTCAAAGTCAAGTCAAGGTCAACTCTTGTATAATTTAGTTTTTAAATGCAAATGTAGAAACCAAAGGAAATTAGGGCGCATTATGCTTGATATAGCATTGCAATTTGTACTTTGAGTATACTAGAAAACTTATAAAAAATTCAATCAAGGCTTAATGTTCTCCCCAATACCCTCCTCCTCAATAACTACTAGTCATAAATGAAAAGTAAAAATGATTAATTATCAGGAATTAAATTGCCATTGGTGCATTTTGTCCAAGAGAGGAAGTTTAGGAGTTATACTAAGAAACAATTTTCAGTGGTTAGATCAGGATTGATCCAACGGCTCATATTTCATTGTGTGTATACATATACTTCATGTCAGCATATTAATGGAGTTTCTTTGAGAGAACCAGAAGAAATAGAGAGAAACAAATAGCTTATAATTTGCATAAATCTTTCTTGAAGCCTATGGAAGGTGGTGGATTTCTTAATTATGTGAAATTACAAAAGCAACCTCCTGTTGCTCCTCCATTAACAGCCATTGGAAGGTTCTTGCAAGGTCAAAGTCATCACAATTTGATGAAGAATTCAGGATCATTCATCCCTTCAAATGGAGTTCATGGATTTTCTTCGTACTCTAATGAACGGATCGGTTGTGTGTATGATGAATCTGACCCCATGGACATTGCTTGTCATGGTGTTTTACTAAAGAATTATCAAAACATACAAGTTAACAATGAAGTGATGATCAAATCGGGTGCGAAAAGTATATCCAAAAGCGGATGTCATAAGAATTTGATCAAGGGGCAATGGACAGATGAAGAGGATAGGTTAAATAAACACACTGTTTTTCTTGCTTTCACTTCATTATTTTTGTAAAAATATTGAATCTTGATCCATGCATGAATAATGAATAAATTTCTTAATTTTTGTGTTATGTAGGAAACTTCTTCGGCTCGTGAAACAACATGGAGTTCGGAAATGGGCT
Organism: Bidens hawaiensis; assembly: GCF_021521415.1. NCBI lineage: Eukaryota > Viridiplantae > Streptophyta > Magnoliopsida > Asterales > Asteraceae > Bidens > Bidens hawaiensis. Next base: position 19,158 of record NW_027494474.1, on the reverse strand, counting down.
CAAATCGCTGAGCAAATGACCAGGAGAGCTGGAAAACAGTGTCGTGAGCGATGGCATAATCATTTGCGCCCTGATATCAAGGTTCTCATTTCATCTAATTTATTTTGGTTTATTGGAGTTCAATTCAACAAGTTTCTAAATTAAATACACTTTCAAAACCCTAAGTTCTGTCATGACAGTATTATATGATCTACAAACAATGGATTTGGTGAAGATTTTGTGGGATTATGATTATGACTCCCTAGGTTATCTAAAAAACCCTAATTGTCCGAATAACTTTTTTTTTCCTAACAAACCCTAATATTATACAACAATTTGTTTCTTCTTATCAAACCCTAATTTTATACCATTCAATTTGTTTCTTCTTTGAATCCCTAGCTAATCTCTTTTTGTTAAATAACAAGTCATTGCTTTGAATTTTGAAGGGGGTGTTCTAAGAAATGTACCTTGTTATTCCTTATGGTCAGAAAATACCCTTCTATGGTTTTATTTTAATCAACTTTGTGCAAACATATATAGTATTATTGATTTATCTGAAGGACTATTACAATTCTAGCTTTGTATGTTTGGCCATTGCAATTGTTTACTTTTAAGTTAGTTATATGGCAAATGGTTGCTCAAGATTCACTAAAACTGAGTATCACCAACTCAACATCATCAACGGTCGCAAATGCAATGGTGTCTAGATTATGAATTTTATGTTCATTTCATAATTGTTTTGTTTTTATAAAAGTACATATAATTGTAGTTTTCTTGTGCTTTCAGAAAGATACTTGGAATGAAGATGAAGAGAGAATGTTGGTAGAAACTCATCAGAAGATTGGTAACAAGTGGGCTGAAATTGCTAAACTAATACCCGGGAGGACAGAGAACGCGGTCAAGAACCATTGGAATGCAACAAAAAGAAGGCAATGTCGTCGTAAGAGCAAGAATAATGATGCCAAAAACAGGAAAACACGGTGTTCTATTTTACAGGATTACATTAGAAGCAAAGTTACTACAAATCCTAGTGGCCATAAGGTTGCTGCTTCTACCACTACCGCCAACGCCACCACCAACCTTAATACAACTCCGGGCAGCTCCACCACCATCTCCAATGAGTCTTCTATGAAATTTATCATCACACAATCGTATGATGATGAGTTAACTTTCATGCAAAGCTTCTTTGGAGACAGCAACGTTCGACAAGTTTCAAACACTTCCTTCAATGAATATCCGAAATCCTCTTTAGACACTAATCCTGAAGGGTTTAATGGCAAATCACACTATGAGTTTGCATCATACACATCAATATCCAATGAGTCACTCCACATCAAAGGTTCAGAATCATCATTATTAGACATCAAAGGATCACAACATGGGCTAGCTTCATCTTCATCAATCTCCAATGAGTCAGTCTACATCAATGATCCGTATTTCAACATGAGCCCCATAGGGTCTAGTGGCAATTTTCAATACGGGTTTGGTTCATCTTCATTAACTCTTCATGATGAAAACTCAAATACGCATTTTAACCAACAAGATTCATTGAAAACCCGACTCCCTTCTGATGTTTTCTTATCTTATCTCCTGGAAGGCGGCACCACATTGTCTAACTCTAGCAGTGAGTTGGCGTTTGATGCTGAACAAAGTGGTGGTTTTGGTTCGGGTTCTTCGTCAAATGGGAAGAAAGAGATGGATCTGATGGAGATGGTGTTATCTTCTCAGCTTTCTACTAATTGATCACTTAATTGATCTAAGAACTCGAGTTCTTCGATTAAGTATTATGTTTACATTTAATTTTTCATTGTTTGAATTCTTTGGTTTTATTTTTTGGGCATTGTACGTAGAATCTACTATTTCTTTTAATTTACATTTTAATAATCAGGCACTTATTGATCAGTGATCACTATGCATCATACATAGGAAACAGGTGAGAATGGAAAGAGATTAATCAACGTGTACCACCATCTTTTTAATTTTGGACACTAATGGAGAGTATTTAGGGTAGGAGTTGCAAAGAAATAGATTTCCGTTTATATAGAAAACCAAAGATGCGTGCAAACACGATTCATTGCATGAAATATAAGTACACTATGGAATAATTTAAACCGTATCTAAAGGTTGTATACTGATGGTATGAATACTAGATTTTAATAAAAGGATATTACAATTGTGATACTAAGACCAACAAATGTAAATTTTATTTTTAAAATGAAAAAAATATGTAGCTTTATTTTAGACTAAAAATCGAACAAATCGAATGCAAACCTGAAATCTTATCGATAATATGATATTTGAAGCTATCTGGATGGATGATGAGACCAAATATATGATTAGTTTTAGATCTTTAATGGTATAAGACGGGTATTGTATTAAGTATTACTAAGTCTAATCTAAAATATATGGTTTACATGCATATTTTTTTATTTATCCTTAACTAGTGAAGATGTGTATTATTCCATTGACTTTTAGTTTTTTATATTTCTAATTTACTCGGGTAATAAAAATCAAACAAAAAATATAGAATAACAAGAAATGTAAATAGAAATTACAATGGGTACTTTAACACACTCGGGGTATGCCTGATGTATTTGGGTACCGAAGATTTGGAACACAGCTTACAATCATGTATAAGACTTGGATTACAAGTCAGTACCTTTCCATTAATTATGTACGACTCTTCGTGCTACTAGAGGTGAACAAAAGTATAGCCTAAGCTCAAGCCTTATCTTGGTACGACATATAAAGAATGCAATTGAAGAAAAAATAAACTACATTTTTACAACCTGTGGTTTGTTAAAATAACTCGTTTAGTCAAAAAGTTTTATTTTGGCTTTGTAAGTCGATTAGTTCCATTCTTGTTTCAATCAACTGCTCTACGCTTTTAACGGCAATCAAAGCTAATGTTTTTTTTTTTTTAATTCATGTACACCTCACACGAGGGGCATTTTAGTTAATCTTGCTTTTTATTTGCTAAAGTTAAAAGTTTTACTCCGGTCTTTTAAGTCCTACTAAGTCTAAATTCTAAACAAGGATTCGCATATCGAAATGCATTAAATATAGGTACAGACATGCGAATCTTTAGACCTCCTAATCACTTTCAAACGAATAAAAATCTTATCCAACATCAATTCACATAATCACACGTACTTCATAGACATCCTCTACAAATGTGTGTCAATATTATTGTTGCACTAGATCTTTAAGCGTGTTTCTTACTTTCCTTTTGTAGGTCCTAAACGTGGGTGGATCTAACAATAGTCTTGGATCAACCGAGCTTAGTGCTAGCGGAAATCAAACTAAGCCACCTAAGCGGTCTCGGATCTTGAGATGTTATTTTCAATTAGTTTGAGAGAAGGAGAGAGAGCCAAGAGAAAGAAAGAGTTATAACAAAAGGTTTTTCTCTTTTAATATCAACAACTACTAACCACTTGTTTTATTTCTCATGGCATGCTTCCTATTTATAGGAAAGCATGCATAAGAAGTAGGATACATCAAATGCCTAATGGGCTTCTTTACACTTTTTCTCTTGGGCCTAAAATACACAAAGTAAACAAAATGGCCCTATTACATAATTATCAATACAAAAAACTAATATAAACAAATAAGGGACCTAACAATCTCCCTCTAGTCTTTAGTATTGGAACCCGTCGGTGTCGTAATCCAGCCAGCCGTCCTTGGGTAGTGGAAGTTCAACAACTCTTCTAACAAATTTGTTGAAGGCTTCCACTATCCGGTCTGTGTTTTGACGACCGATGTCCTCGACGGTTCCTAGGGGTAAATTGTAGAGCTTCTTGATATCTTCTATATGTAGCCCCATTAGCTCGTGCTCGTTAAATACGCGAATCTCAGGCAGATCTTTGCAGCGTATGACGGCCTCCCCTGTCGTGTTGTCAAACTCCCAGCCCATAAAGTCTCGGAAGATGTTGGGAATAAAGGGCTCTCCATGGTAGATGATATGACAGTTCTTTGGTGCCCTGTATCTCCACATTGTTCGTGGCTCTCCGGTGGCTGGGTCCATCTCTCTTAGGTTCTTGTATTTCCTACCCTTATTCGGCTCAAAATCTTTGTAGTTGACCCTCGATTGACGATGAAGATAATCGGGGATCCAACTATCCAAAGTGCTCCCAACTGCACCGTGACCTAGAGCTTTTCGAAGATAATTGAGGTCAAGCTCTGGTAGTGACTTAAGCTCATGGTGGTTGAGATAAATCAGATCACCACTACATCGTCTAATCGCCCAACACGCGTTCTCCTTATTATACTTTGCATATACAATCAGCGAGTCATCGTGGTAAGGATAGATGAGATCACGGGCACATGCATGACTTGACACAATATGATTCTTTCTCTTCCTCTTTGGTGTTTCCTGTGTCAAGTCGTCAGTTGGAATGGAGACAGGATCAGCAGTGGGAGTTTCTGAGGCTTGAACTTGAGCAGGAGGAGTGTCTGGATTAGGTGAGTAGTTGATATAGTCGTCTTCAACCCTCGCCTCTGTATTCTGATCAATAAGATGCTCGAAGTTTATCCTTGCTTCAATAAAGTCATCCATAACACCTGCAAAGTCATCAGGAAACAAATCTTTATACATGTCAGTGATTTGTGTATCATGCTCCCTGACTTTGCCAGCCGAGTCATAAGCAGCAGGGTCTTGGACGTCATGTTGAGCTGGAGGAGGTGTTTGAGTGTTGTCTCCACCCCCTCCTCCTGCTGCCCCGACACCTCCATCTTCACCGTCTCCGCCCTCATTATCACTATCATCATCTTCATCAAAGCTATCATGAACTTCATCATTGTCATCATCTTCTTCCTCATCATTATCCTCTTTCTCATCTTCGTCATCACCATCATTTCCGCCACCAACACCGCTAGACTGGCCGTCCTGTTGTACTAACCGACCAATAGTCGCCTCACCTTCAGATGCTATAGCCTGAACTCATCGCATGGTCATAGATGGACCTGCGGTAGGCTGTGAACCACCGACTTGAGAAGTCTCACCAGACCTTCTCTAAGTCCCAAACACTGCATCCAGCCTATCCTCTAGACCGTGAAATTCATCTTCTTTAATACCCATAAGGTCTGAGGCCGCCTGGTACTTACTCACCATGTCTTCATTCGTCTTGAGTTGTAGCTCATTCAGACGATCTTGCTCATTTGTCTTTCCTTGTATGGCTTCCATTTATGCTCTGAGTGTATCGAGAGAGGCGGATGAAGCAAGCTGATTTTCCAAATTTGTAACTCTGGAGTTTGTGGCTTCGTTTTCAACATCCCACCTTCTCGTTGCATCTTCGATCTTCTTGTTTACACTAGATCTGAGAGCACTAGCACTTGGTAAGTCTCTTTCTAGTGTAGTCAGTCTATCACTAAGTCTTGAATGGTCTGCTCTCAGATTAACGTTTTCAGAGGCCTCACAGTTCATTAGTGCTTGTAGATTCTGGATTCGGGTGTGGAAGGTGTTTGTCAATAATCTCTGATTCTCAGCAAGCGCATCGCTTGCTTCCTTTTGCTCTTCCAACACCCTAATCCTTTCCCTTAGAGCCGCTTTCTCTTCCTCATCCTCCAACACCTTCTATTTCATTTCCTTAATGAACTTGAGGAGCACAATTTCTCATTCCGCCCTCTTAGCGTTGGATTCCTCCAGTGCGACGATCCTATCGAGGATAGGATTGGCATACACTGGAGGTGTCGAAGACATTCCTCGGGAAATGGGTTCGGGTGAGATAATGGTGGATGGTGGGGTGGTGGACATTATGGGTGGTGAGGTTGTTGGCAAGGGTAAGGTGATGGCTTGGGTAAGGATTGGTGAAGTTGTAGTGGTGGGTGGAGTTGGTTGTGTTATAGATGGTGTGACGGTTTGGGTTGGGGAAGTAATAACGGTTTTGCTCCATAAGCTTGTTGTTTGTATTAGGGAGCTGAAAACTGATGAAGTGAATATGGATGAGGTTGGTTGGGTAGGTGGTGTTGAGATTTGAGACGGTTCGGGTTGGGTTTGTTGTGGTGGTGAGTGCGGTGAGGATGGTATTTGGGGTAGGAATGTTGAAATGGGTTGGTCTGTTGGTGAAGGTTCTGGTGAGTCATGGAGTAGGGTCTTGGTTTTCTTGGCTTTGGTTTTCTTTGGTGATTTTTGGTTGGTCAGATGGTTTGTCTTGTGAGGGAGTCTGGACAAGAAACTTGGTTGACTTCTGGGAGTCCCCAAGTTTCTTCAAACGCTTCAACGGCGGCTGGTCTTCTTCTTCCTCCTCAAGCTCTATTACTTTGCCCTTTTCAGCCTTCTTCTTCTTTAGATCGTGTTTGGTCTTGGTTTGGCCCTCAGTTGGCTCGTCAGATGAGTCTTGTTCCGCCTCAGCCTCTGGCTCATCAACCTCTTCACTTTCAACGGACGCCTCATCCCCAGCAGGCTCCGCTTCCTCAAACAACCCAAATTTAGGACCTGGTCGTGGTCCCTCATATTGATGTCCCTTGGTCTTGGTGCTCAATAACACGCGAAAAATAGAAGTCTTGATCTCATTTACGTGAAAGGGCTCTGGAAAAGATTTCCTGTCCTTGGCTTTCTTTGACCCCGGTCTTGGAACGTCTGGGATTAAATCATCAAGCAACATCTGTACAAATCTCGGGTACATAAGCCACGTGGAGTCGTTCTTAGCATTAGCAAACATGCACAGAAATATCCTCCTTGAATAGTTGAACTCTTCCCGTCTCGTTAATGCAAACATTATGCGAACCCAATCCACTCTCATACTGTCAAAGCCCCCACGTATGTCAGCAAAGCAATGAGTCACAATATGGAAGATAAATCTCCAGTAAGGTGGTGGTGCCTCTTCTCCAGACTTTTCCATTCCGTGTCATACCCCATACTTCTCACAAAATCTTCCAACTTAGTCCTATCACCTCTTTCATAAGCATAGGTCGGTTCGTCTTTGATCTTTAAGGCTCTTCTGATATCTGATTCTGTAATGGTTAACTTTTTCCCTGCAACTTTGGTGGAGAAAGATAGAGCATCATCAGCTACTTCAGCAAAAGCCCAGAAATCCAGGACCCATTTGTAATAAATAGTCGGGTTGGCTGTAATAGCATGTACAAGGGGTGATTGCTGAAGCCCCTTGATCATAGATGTGAACACTTTGTCCCCTTTTGCCTTTGGCAACCCGAGAGCACAAAAGTTATTATGACCCTGAAATTAAGCCATAAGATTATGAGAATCATCATTGAGAAATATACAAAAACAAATAAGATATATACATAAGCATTAAGTATTTACATATGATATAATTTAAATATTTAATTTTAGATAATAAAAATTATGTACATTTTAGTTTTAATAAGGTGATAAGTCAATTTTAGTATATTCACAAGTCAATTAGTCCATAGTGTACAAAGATTAAGTCCAAAACAGTCCAAGAGTCCAAACAGTTCACTTGACAAAAACAGTTCAGTAGCCTCAGGTTTGAAATTCTGAAGATTTAGTTAAGTGTTGGTTTTTCGCATAAGGTCTTATTTCGCTTCGCATGAGGTCAAGCGAAGCGAAACAGAAATCTAATTCGCTTCGCATGAGATCAAGCGAAGCGAAACGGAAGATATGTTTCGATTCGCATGAGGTCAAGCGAAGCGAAACAGAAATCTAATTCGCTTCACATGAGATCAGGCGAAGCGAAACAGAAGATATGTTTCGCTTCGCATGAGGTCAGGCGAAGCGAAACAGAAATCTAATTCGCTTCGCATGAGATCAGGCGAAGCGAAACAGAAGATATGTTTCGCTTCGCATGAGGTCAAGCAAAGCGAAACAAAAATCTAATTCGCTTCGCATGAGATCAAGCGAAGCGAAAAACTCATTCATGCGAAAACTTGTAGTTAGCCCCCTTTTTGATCCCCTTTTTCTTTTCACATGGTCGTCTAGACGCGAATTAAGTTTCTGGAGATTTTGAAGAAAAACCCTTCTGGTTTACTAGGTCAATCGGACCTTTGAACATCTGATAAAAACCTAGATTTTCCAACTTTGTACCGTAAACCAAATATACTAATTAACAATGATGATAAACAAGATCTAGTCCTAATAACAGTTCGTAATCCAAATATCAACACCATATATGAAGATCTGTTCTATATCAAGACGACGGTTCATACGAACCACCGCCTCAATCTTGGTGAACCCAGAAACATAAAGATGAAAGGATTGACGGTGTTCTGATGTTATACCGACGGAGGATATCCAGGATTCAACGGCATAATTGCAACTATGAGGGCCGGATCTTTGAAAAACTTGAGAAAGATTAGGGTTTGAAGTTTGAAGATGTGAGTGAGAAGAGAGTGAATAGTAAAAGTATTTGGTGAATAGTGAAAGATAAGTTAGGTTCTTCTTTATATAGGGTCAGCCTATCTCGCGATAAGGTCAAAACATCGCGAGTATTCACCTAAAAATACACTCTAGGTCCTTGGTCTTTAAAAATATTTACATTTTCAAACCCGAAAAACATTTACCCACCGAATCCAAGCACTTGTTTATTTTTCTTAATTTTCTTTTGTCGGTCCGTAACTTGTTCAACATTTGCAGAATTTGATCTCTTTTACAAAACAAAGTAAAATAAAGTAAAATTTGATTTTAAATAAATAAAGCAAAAAAAATGAAATAAAATAAAATTAAGATTAAAATAAAATAAAATTAAAACTGAAAATATTGAACTGTACAGATACTTAATATTTTAGAAAACAAAAACAAAACAAATTAAGCTTAAAATAAAAATTTAAGATATTTTGAGTTCAAAAATAATATTGAATTAATTTACATAGATCTATTCTTTATCTAATTTACAAAGAAAGATCACGACATGGAATCATATTGATTTGCAAAGCACTAGATCGCGTTTCCATTTTGAAATCATTATGACACAAGTTCATCATTGATTGTAGATATTGTCCTTCCTTTTAACTTGACAAGTTTTTTGATGCTAGAGTGATTCATTTGAGGTTCGATTAGGCACGATACTTATGTGGTCCCCACTTAATCAGACATGTTACTGATTCCATCATATCTCAAGCTTACTTTGTGTTAACATATCACCTCAACTTGACTTAAACCTTTCTTAGTTGATCACAATACTCTTATTAACATACTTTGACTTATTTTACACTGTACACATAACACTTTGTGCTTTGCACACTTGACTCGATCTAGAAAGATTAAAATAAAGCAGAAGTTCAGGCCATAACAATCAGGTTGGATAATACCATATTATCGCGCAGAGAAAGTCCAAGACTTGAACAAAAGAAAGAAAAAAAAAACAAAGCAGAAAACTCAGGGCCTTAACAATCAGATCTTGTATGACTACAAACGTAGAAAGTCCAAGGCTTGAGTCGAAAATAAATAAAGAAATAAAGCAGTAATTAAAATTCCTAGGACTGACTCCTTTTCTGACTCATTCTGACTCATTTTGTTTTCTTTTTCTTGGCTTTTTACTTGACTCTTTTGTTGACTCAATGAAAATTTAAAATTGACACTGACTTTCATAAGACAACTGTGATCAGGTAAAGAGAGGCTTGAGTATGACATGTATAATTACATTTTTGCCTTCATGAATATGACTTCACGGAATCATGCAACCGCTTCTTAAACGTGTAATCACTGGCAACGACATTAATTTAAGTTTATATCGCTCGATACTTACTTGTTTGTCAAGCCTACCTACACATCTATGAATGATCTTGTAGCCTTTTGTTCTACTCTTTTAATACGCTAGAATCATTATATACCAACGTACTATCCCTTTCCACATGGTTGGATCAATTCTTAATTGAAAATTTTAAATATCCGACTCCCTCTACGAAGGAGCTCCCTCTAAGCGGGATAAAACTTTTTTTTTTTGAAATTTTTCTTTAATAGAAGTAAAATATTTTTGTTAAGTCAAATGACTCGTTTTAGTTTTTTTTGAAAGCAAACTGAAAATCTTTTTGGTGAGTTAAACTTAACTTAATTTTCTCCCTCTAAAATTGTGACATATTTGAAAAATATTTACAGTTTTAAAACTAAGAGATAAGATTTACTCAAAAGAAATCATGCCAAATGACTCAACGAGAAACAAAAATCGAGCATGACTAAAAGCTTTGGTAAAGAGATCTGCAAAGTTATAGTCAGTATGGACCCTTTTTATGTCGACAAGCTTACGATCATAACAATCACGAATAAAATGTATTCGGATGTCAATGTGCTTAGTCTTTGAGTGCTGGACCGGGTTTTTAACAATGGCAACGGCCGCCTCATTATCACATTTGATCGTGGATCCAAAGAAATTCAAACCGTAATCCAGCAGCTGATGCTGGATCCAAATCACTTGAGAGCAACAACTGGATGCGGCAATGTACTCAGCTTCTGCTGTGGAGGTGGATACGGTGACTTGTTTCTTGCACTGCAATGAGATTAACCGATCCCCCAGGAATTGACATCCACCCGATGTTGATTTTCTATCCAAGTTGCATCCCCCATAATCACTGTTGGTGTAAGCATGAAGTTCCAAGGAAGATTCCTTTGGATACCAAAGACCCAAACGTGGTCTACCCTTCAAGTATCTGAAAATACGCTTGACAGCCGTCATGTGGGATTCTCTTGGGTCGGACTGATATTTGGCACACTGACAAACAGGAAACATGATGTCCGGTCTGCTTGCAATGAGATACATTAGGGAACCAATCATTGACCTGTAGAGGTGTTGATCGACTGGTTTTCCTGATGGATCAGGAGCTAGAACAGGTCGCGTGGCGATTGGTGTCATGAAAGATGATGAGTCCTTGAAACCAAATTTCTGAACAATGTCTTGAACGTACTTTTCTTGGTGAATCAAAGTCCCGTCCTTCTTTTGCTCAACTTGTAAGCCTAGGAAGAAGGTCATCTCCCCTAAGGAACTCATTTCAAATCGTTGTTGCATGACCTCAGAGAACTCCTTGCACAGATCCTCGTTCGTGGACCCGAAGATGATGTCATCGACATACACTTGCACCAAAATCAAATCACTGTGGACCTTCTTGACAAAGAGAGTTTGATCGACAATTCCTCTCTTGTAACCATTCTTCACTAAATTATAAGCCAATGTGGCATACCATGCACAAGGTGCTTGGTGAAGACCATAAAGTGCTTTGTCAAGGCGGTAAACATAATCAGGATGAGATGGATCTTCAAAGCCTGGTGGTTGACTGACGTAGATTTCTTCCTTTACTTTCCCGTACAAGAAAGCAGTCTTCACGTTCATTTGATACACTTTGAAGTTCATGTACGAGGCGTATGCCAGAAAGATGCGAATTGCTTCTAGTCTGGCTACTAGTGCATAGACTTCATCATAATCAAGACCTTCACGTTGCCAAAAACCTTGTACAACAAGTCGGGCTTTATTTCTAATGATCACCCCTTGTCATCCTTTTTATTTCGGAACACCCATTTCGTTCGGATCGGCCTTTTATTTTCCGGTTTCTTCACTAGCCTCCAAACATTTAGCTTCTTATACTGTAATAGTTCTTCTTGCATGGAATCTACCCAGGAGTTGTCTTTCAGTGCGACTTTGTAGTCCTTGGGTTCCACCTGTGAAATAAAACAAGCAAAAAGACATATGTTAATGTTACCGGAAGTACTACGTGTTTGGATGCCTGCGGACGGATCGCCAATGATGTTCTCAGTCGAATGTCGACGATGAATCGGTAACTGTGGAATTTGCTTGACATTCTTGACTGGTGTGGCCTCAAGTTGGATGGTTAGGCTCTCTATGGGATGGAAGACAGTGGTCGCAGGGATAGAAACGCTTGGTTGAGGATTAGTTTCATCTTCTTGCGGTTCAATCAAATGTTCTGGAGCAATGGGACCTTCCCATAAGTTGTCATAGAATGGAACAGCTACTGCTGGAACAGAGGTAGTGTTGGTGTCATCAGAAGCATCAATTGGACTTGGTTCAACCAGGTCATTTGATGCATTCACCTCCATTGCAGATCCTTGATTGTCTTCTTCTGAGGGAGGTGTAGGGACAAATTCCACTACACTTGGTTCTGCGGGAGGTGGCTCTGCTTGATCGACTTGAACATTTTGGTGTTGTCGGCTGACATGTATGAATCAGAATCAGAATCAGTCATGTCTTCAACAGCTGGCATTTCAATGGTGTCGGCAGAGCGCTGCTCATTAACAACCGGGGCCTGTTGATTAGCCATGGGTCGTACATTAAGTATAGGTGCAGCAGCAGCTATGTCAACATATCCAAGATCTTTCAAAGCAGCATGCATCAGGATAGACTGATCATCAGCAGGTTGACCAGGTGGAGAAACAACAGGGGAAACCATTGGTGTGGCTGGTGTCATGTACATTCCACGAAACTACGTGAACAATCCTTCATAATCAAACATCTAGTCTGGTCCATTGTGTGCATCAGTAGGGTTTAACTCCTGCCAATCAATGTTGAAAGACTCCAAGATCACTCTTGATTTCTTGTTGTACACACGATAAGCACTTTTATCAGCAGAATATCCAACAAAGTAGCACTCATCCGCTTTTTCAGCAAACTTGGAGGTTGTTCTAGCATTTGTTTGGAGAATGGTACAGGGACATCCAAACGTTCTGAAGAAATTTGCCATTGGCTTCGTTCCATAGAAGACTTCATACGGAGTCTTGTGCAGTCTTTTGTTCAGAAGCACACGATTCTGGGTAAAGCAAGCAGCGTGGATAGCTTCCCCCCCAGAAAATCAATGGAAGTTTGGAATATGAGAGCATTGTTCTAGCGGCCTCCACCAAAGTATGGTTTCTTCTCTCAGCCACCCCATTTTGTTCGGGAGTATAAGGTGCGCTGAGTTGATGAATAATTCCCTTATTGTGACAGAATTCATTCACCACCTTGTTGCAAAACTCTGTGCCGTTGTCACTTCTGATACACTTCACCTTCTTGTCAGTTTAATTCTCAACCAACACAATAAACCTTAGCAAAAACTGTGACATCTCGTCCTTGTGCCCTAAAAGAAATGTCCAACTGAAACGAGAAAAGTCATCAGTAATAACCAGACAATAGGCTTTTCGACCTATAGCCATTGGTTGAATTGGACCGAAAAGATCCATGTGCAACAACTGAAGAGTGGAATTTACTGAATTGACAGTTTTGGGTCTATGTGGGAGTTTGTGCTGTTTGCATTTAGAGCAAGATAAACATTTTTCAGCACAGTGAAAAGATTTTACTGGTAAACCCCTCACATGTTCACCTTTAACCAACTTATTTAAGTTCTTAAAGTTGACGTGTCCCAAACGTCGATGCCATAAAGATGAATCGTTCTCCGAGGCCTTGGACATCAAGCAAGAAGCAGAACGCATGGAATAATTGTTTCTCATGTCCAGAATGTATGCATCGTTGTGCCTCGGAGTACGCATCATAATCCACTCCTCAAGGACTTTAAAATCTGGTTTCAAAATGAGACATTCATTTTCAGTAAAAAGGGTTGAGAATTTCTTATCACAGATTTGAGAGTCGCTGAGCAGGTTGTGGTTCAGCTGTTCCATCAGATTGACTTCATCGAATGTCAAAGTACCATTCGAGACCTTCCCTTGTTTGGTTATCTCTCCTCCAATGTCACCGGCAAAAGAAACGTGACCACCGTTGAATGGTTTAATGTCAAACAACAGCGACTCGTCTCCTGTCATGTGTCGGGTGCAGCCACTGTCTAAGTACCAAATACTGTTGACAGGCCGTCCAGGCTGACCCTACACACACGAACAATCAGTTAGTGGAGGGTTTCCCGAGACATACTTGTCTCGGGAAATTTAAACACAAAATCACCAAGTTTAATTTTATGATATCTGAAAATGTAATTCTTTGGTGAATCAGAATCTGAAGAGCAATCCCTCAAGGAACTTGAATTATAATTTCCTCGGTTTTGGAAAGGTTTTCTGGATTGCCTTCGCTTTTGTTTTGGCTTAACCACAAAATCCTTTTGATCAGCCATGGTGAAAACCCTTGAAGAAATCTCGGGCTTTTCAACTTCAGACCCCTTTGCTAGCCTTTTTCTTTCTCTTTGGGTTAGCCAAAATGGTTTCTTTGGTTTCTCACTTCTTTTGGACTTGAAATCCGGCTTACTGGCAATGGAGTGAGTTTGGTGAGACATTTTCTTAGGATGACTCTTAGAAAATGTCTGACCAAACTTACTGTTCAAATCCTTTTGTTGTTTGCGCCAGTTTTTGCAATGTCTTGCAAGATGAGACGGATTTCCACAGACAAAGCAGCACTTTCTTTGGTTGCATTTATAGACTTCTTGCTCACTGAGATATGTGGGATAAGGTGAAGTAGTTGGGTTAACATGTTGATGACCTCTATCTGACTGATAATTATAAGCATTTGAAAGATGAGTTGCAAAACGATTTGATTGCCTAGGTTTTTGTCGAGAGTAGTAATAGGCACTATCAAACTGATCATAATATTGAGAACTATTTTTATAATTTGTATTTTGAGAAAAAGAAGTTTTCTTGAGTGGGACATTTACATGTAGTGCTTAGTTTTTCATTTACAGAACTAATTTTCTCTTTTACTAAGTTCTCAGCCTTATTATCAGTTGATGAGCAGCTTTGACTAGTCTGTTCATTAACCTTGACTTTAACGGTTTCATCAAATATAGTTTCAAATTCAGAATCAGAAGAGGAACATTCACTTTCATTGCAAACATTTATACAACTGTCATCACTTGATGATTCACAAAATACATCTTTTGATCTAGACATTAAACTTCCCAACATTGATTCACACACTTTGTTACAGACAGGATTGTTAAGCGTTTTTGTTAGACCTACACAGGATTCAAAATGGGGTTCTAACTCTCCCTTCGGTTTACAACCCTGGTTAACCTTTCCACAATCACCACTCACATCACCTGCTACACAAGACATGTTGACGTTAGACTTATTAGATGATGAAATTTGAGCTGTTGATGTAGAGGCAGCTGAAACAAATTTCAGTGGTTTTGGTAGTTTACCAATACCATAGGCCATCTCTTCATCAGGAGAAGTATTATAGCTAAAATGGGGTAGGCAAGTGTAATTATCATTCATTGGTGGAGGCACCGCTGAATAATCATAACTCAGCCCAGATTTAACTTTAGCACTTCTCTAAGCTCCAATAAGATCATTTAACTTCTCAGATGATGCTTCAAATCTTTCAACTTGTTTTTCTTTTTCTTGTTTATCAGAAAAGTCAAGTTTTAACTTTTCAATCTCATCTTTTAATTTATTTATTATGTCTTTGTAATATATGACATTGTGCTCTCCTTGAAAGATTTTAAGTTTAAGATTTGCAAACATCATCGTGATGTGTTTTAATCTTTTCAACATATATCTTGTCAGCCTTCACATACTCAGCATTTAGTTGACGAAGTTTTGCGTTTTCTTTCAAAACTTCGTCCTGAAGATATCTATAATAAGTAACCTTATTTACACAAGCTTGAGTGCACAGATTTGTTTTTACCTCATCAGATGGTGACACATCAGAACTTGTAGTAGCAGATGGAGAAGCTTCATTGTTTATGAAAGTCATGCCAGCCATGTTGAGAGGCTTTTGCAGCTCTTGGAATTGATCATCCCAATCCACACCAACTTGAACCTCCGATTGGGAGACAAGCGCCTTTGAGTTTGAGCTTGATTTGCCCTTGTGTGGATGACCTCCAATTCTTTGTGATGAGCTGCTTGGTTTCTACACCTCATGCCTTTTTCCTGCAGCCTTGCTGTTCTCTTCCTCTGTCACCTCAGTCACACGAATATCATTGGCAGGTTTTGATGGATTCGTGCATTCTCGGGAGAAATGACCCATCTCACCACAATTGTAACATCGCAGCTTCGACTTGTCAAACACAATCCTTTTTCTGTCAGAATCATTGAAGCTATCTTTCCCGTACGTCTTCATGAAGTTTGTAGCTCTTTGCATCGCCATTGCCATTTGGTACTTGATATCCATCTTTTCAAGATCCTTTTGATTGATATCTCTTAAATCTCCAGCTTCAAACTGTGGTGGCAATAGATTTCCTTGCATCAACTCTTCATGGCTTGACAGAAAAGCGTGAACTATTGCGATGTTGGAGTCATTCAACATGGGTAGTGCTTCACAGAAACTTGAAGGTTTGTTTGGTTGAGGTTTTGAAGAAGAGGAAATCCCTTGAGCTTTAATGCTTGGGCAATTGCACTGTCGACTGCCTTTTGAAACGTGCTTGTACTTGAAGAGTCTGATGGATTGCTGGATGAGATGAAAGCAGTTGGTTGTGAAGACACATTCAGGGAGTACTTAGGAGTGGTCACAGGATACACATTCTGTTGAGTCTTGCTTATGAAAGCAGTTGGCATTGAAGAAGTAGAACTCACTCTAGATTGATTTATGGAACTTAGATGATTATTCATTCTCATCTGCTCATCCATCTCAAATGACTTGATGGTGGAGATCAAATCACTGTTGGTCATGGCATTCAGATTTGTAGTTCTTTTGATTGTAATTGTATTGGTGCTCCAGCTGTATGGCAGTGAATTCATCAACTTGTGATTGACCTCAGCATTTGCAATGTTGACACTTGCAGCCATAATTCTTACCATCAGCTTCTCAAATCTCTTGACCAAATCCAAAACAGCTTCACCTTGACGATGATTAAACATATTGAACTCTTTCTTTAATAGGGCCTTTTTGTTTTCCCTAATTTCGGCATTGCCCTTAACTTTCTCAACAAGTGCTTCCCACAGACCCTTGGTACTTATGTATTAACGAAGAGTTTCAGTGATCTCATTTGAAAGGCAAACAGTCAAAATGAGATAGGCTTTCTTGTCTTGTGCTAACAGGTCTTGGTCTGCTTGATCATAGTTTTCTGGAGCTTTAAGTTGTTCCCCAGCATCAGTGCGAGTCACGGGAACATGAGGACCTTGTTCAAAACATCTCATTAAATCAGTCTCAGTTAATGAGATATAGTTCATGAATCTCCATTTGAAGTCTGCAAAGTTATCGTCCAAGGTCATATACTTTGGTGGCTTTGTAGGTGTTCCCACTTGGTTTTCCAACAACAAATACCCCTTCAACAGTTCAGAATCCGTGCTTGTCATGATTTCAGTAGTCTCAAACACTTAGCAACCTTCAAACAGCTTAAAATTCAACACAGGCAAGTTTTTCGCGCGAAACACATTTTCAAGTGAAGAGAAAAAGTGAAACCAAGCGAAGCGAAAAAGTTCAGCTAAGCGAAGCGAAAAAGTTGCTCCAGGCGAAGCGAAAACTTCTGACGAACAGTAATGCGAAGCGGAAAAAATTCTATGCGAAGCGAATGTGAACAGTGAAGCGAAGCGAAAAAGTTCTTAGTGAAGCGAAGCAAAAAAGTTCTATGCGAAGCGAATGTGAACAGTGAAGCGAAGCGAAAAAGTTCTCAGTGAAGAAAAGCGAAAAAGTTCTATGCGAAGCGAATGTGAACAGTGAAGCGAAGCGAAAAAGTTTTTGATGCGAAAAAGTGCAGTTTTCTAGAAACGATCTTTCTTGGGATCTGCTCCACCTAACCTGTCAGTACTAGATCAAAGGTTGGTACACTGATTTTCATGCCATGAGAAGCGAAAATTTTCACTTGTCAATTTCAACACTTTTCAAACCCGTAAACACTAACTTTAACGCTTTTATAACAAAAACTTTTGGATTTAGAACTTGAACACAAGCTATCTTTACCAAGAACACCTTCTAAGACACTTTTATGAAGATTTTGCCGATTCTTTTTATATTTTTCTTGTTTTTGTGGTGTTTGTGAACTTTTCTTGCAAGAACACTTGTTTTCTTCTTCTCAAGATCAAAACCCAAGGTTGTGATCCAAAAACCCTTAACTAGTGAGCCGAAACTCTGATACCAATTGTAGGTCCCAAACATGGATGGATCTAACAATAGTCTTGGATCAACCGAGCTTAATGCTAGCGGAAATCACACTAAGCCACCTAAGCTGTCTCGGATCTTGAGATATTATTTTCAATTAGTTTGAGAGAAGGAGAGAGAGCCGAGAGAAAAAGAGAGTTATAACAAAAAGGTTTTTCTCTTTTAATATCAACAACTACTAACCACTTGTTTTACTACTCATGACATGCTTCCTATTTATAGGAAAGCATGCATAAGAAGTAGGATACATCAAATGCCCAATGGGCTTCTTTACACCTTTTCTCTTGAGCCTAAAATACACAAAGTAAACAAAATGGCCCCATTACATAATTATCAATATAAAAAGACTAAGGTAGTGTTTGTGATGAAGGAATGAAAAGTGGAATGTAACAAGTCTTTCCAAATGAAAGAAAAAAAACATGTTTGGTTACCATGTGTGAATGGAATGGGTCATTCCACATGGAATGTAACTCTTTCCATTTTTAGGATTTTCATTCCTTTGGATATATGTGTTTTTTTTTCATTCATTCAAGGAATGAAAAAGTCAAAAAAGTCAACAATCATTATTACTATTATAAAGTTATAATTATATTATAATTATTATTATTTTCCAATTATAGTTAAATTATTATTATTATTATTATTATTAATTATTATATAATCATCATTATTATTTTGTATATTATAATATAACTATTATTATATTAGAACTATTACTACATTATCAATATATATTTTTTTAAATTTGATGAGTTAACATTCACAACGCATATACGGTTTAACGATCTCGTTATAGTACGAGGGTCCTAAAAATAGTTATTATGAATATTCATTTATTATTATTAATATTATTTATTTTTATTTTTATTTATTTTTTATTATTATTACTAATAAAAATATTAATAATAATAAAGTGATTAATCATTCCATTCTTAAATGGTAACCAAACATGACAATGGAAAAGTAATGATCCATTTTATTATTTTGTCCATTCCATTCCCACATCTATTTCATTCACTCATCTATTCCATTACCCCGTACCAAACATATCCTAATATAAACAAATAAGGGACCTAACACCTTTTTTACTTTTACCCAATTGTTTGTAAACGACCAACCATGATTGAATTGTGGAATTGTTAGTTGGGAGTCCAATGTGTTGAAGAGTAGTTGACACTTGACAGCATACCTGGGCTATTGAGATCCGTTAGCAATTTTGAAGCTAAGGCAAGAACAAATGATGTTCAATCACAACTCTAATAAGTTGAGGTTATTAAAACTAATCATCTAATCTTGTCTCCTCATT